>NW_013665610.1:4150249-4151278 GCF_000517525.1 Limulus polyphemus
CCCCCCCCTTATAAGGCTAAAAACCTGGCTTCAACACCCGAGATTGGCACAACACAGATAGCCCATTGTGTAGCTTTGGGCTTAACAACAAACAAACACAAATTATTCAGAAATGATTAAGAATGTAAATAAACATCAACAACTATAATCAGCAAATCGTTCAAAACGTCTTTATGAACAAAGACACTTATCAAATCCTACCAGGAATCCACTAAAGATGAACATATTAACCAATAAACTTTGCACACGTTTCCACTTCAGAATATATAACGAGTTTACTGAAAGATGAACACAAGTATAAATACAAGTTAGTTAGTCATATTCCATTCGATGCATACGTTTCAATACTTTGAATATAAGGGTTCATAAAATAGCCTTTTAAGTTTACGATGTCACATGGAAATATAATTTTTTTTTGTAAAATGCACTAAAAATTTGGCATATACCATTTAAAAGTGCAAATGATTATATAAAAAGAAACCATACAAACAATACGAAATACATTTAGTGTAAAAATATCTGAAATGCGGAGGAGCATACTTTGAACGTGAGTTAAGGCTTTGTATATAAAAATGGCACTAAACTGTATTTGGAAGATTTTTTAAATTCAAAGATGTAAACCATTTTATTCGACATAAGCCGACATTGGAAACCTTATACAACTTTTATAAATAATGGCTGGAGACGGCTTGAATGGGTAATGAAGAAAAACTTTAATATAAGTTTAACATAACAGCAAATGTACAACGTTTCGACAAATCGCAATCTGGGGATCTCGGGCTCGAGCCTCGTATCCGAACATGCTCGCCTTTTTTCAGCCATAGGGATGGGGGTGTTATAGTCAATCCCACTATTCGTTGGTAACTAGTAATCCAAGAGTTGGCGGTGGGTGGTGTTGACTAACTGCCTTTCCTTTAGTCTATCACTTTAAAATTAGAAACGGCTAGCGCATATAACTTTTGCTTAGCTAAATTCAAACTAATTCAATAACGTGATACAAACTTCAAGATAGTGAAGTTAGATATTATT
>NW_013665610.1:4151299-4161172 GCF_000517525.1 Limulus polyphemus
CGTAAAGTCATTAGTAATAATTTATAAAAATATTTAGAAGAATGTTAATATTTTTGACTATAGTCACTGAGAATAAAAAGTTTAAAGTCTTAGCTAAGTAAACCAGATCGTTTTTCTCCCTTTCAGTATAATATAATATAACTTAATATTTGGTGGTTAGGGTGCTGGACTCGCAATCTGGGGATCTCGGGCTCGAGCCTCGTATCCGAACATGCTCGCCTTTTTTCAGCCGTAGGGATGGGGGTGTTATAGTCAATCCCACTATTCGTTGGTAACTAGTAATCCAAGAGTTGGCGGTGGGTGGTGTTGACTAACTGCCTTTCCTTTAGTCTATCACTTTAAAATTAGAAACGGCTAGCGCATATAACTTTTGCTTAGCTAAATTCAAACTAATTCAATAACGTGATACAAACTTCAAGATAGTGAAGTTAGATATTATTTTGCTCAACACTAATCAAACTTAACACTGTTATTCCATTTTGTCGTCTTCTCAGAAGTAAATGTCTTAATAGTTAACGAATAGGTCCAGAATTTTCTATCTGCTGGACAATATAGCAAAAAGCCTAACAAATATAAGACTAATTTATAAAATATTAATAATTTTGTGCAACATTACACGATCTAAGTAAATTGATCCAAGATAACTATTATATATTTCAAAATTATTTGGAATAATTGTAAGGAATTAGAAGATTATTAATTGAGCTGTAAATAAAAAAAATAAACAAAATAATTTGAGAACTTAGCTTTCAGTCATCTTTACTCTCCAGCGTCCTCCAATTTTTATGTGATTTTTTTTGAGTCCTTAAACTAAATACATTTTTTATTTGATTTTGATAGAGGTGTGATATACATTTTTAAGTTATAAAGAAGCACAAATAACGTCATAGATCTCTGAAAATTTTCAAATGTTCTTACTATGTTAAGGAAGATGTTGAAAGTGCTTGAAAATATGTTTTCTTTCTCTCTCATTGTGGGAATCTGTTGTTAACATGAAAAGTAAGAATATTGTACTTTAGATTTTGTAGTTATGAGAATATTTAAAAATTTTCACTCAACCTTTGATTCTTAGGATTAATAATGTTTTAATCACAATATTTTCTATCACTGTACATACTGTAAAGTCCGATCATACATTTGATTTAACGAGAAGTATCAAGCGAGAAAGACCTTATATTCTCATCTTCTTCGTTCAGTATTATTACCATCTTTGCTATTTATTCGCTTCAATATATCATAGAGAAAAGCTTTAGAGCCTCACTTTATCTTACTGATTTTCCGTATGTTGGGGGCAAATTGATCATTTTCCAGGTGTTTTTGATCATCAATGTTCAGAATGGAAATTTCAACTATCGTAACAGTGGTGTTGTCATTAGTCAAACGCTTGTGACTGTTTTGTTTTCAAACTATAAACATTACTATCTTTTATATGCTTATATTGATCACATGCGTGATGTGAGCATAAATAAGACCATTAAACATTTTATTGTATTTTAATGGTAGAAACACTGGCAACAGTGCTGCTAGTTACACCATAAATAAGCTGTAGTCACAGTGAAATAGTCTCCCAGTGACACAGCGGCATGTCTGCAGATTTACAACGCTAGAAACCTGGTTTCGATACCCGTGGTAGGCAGAGTATTGTGTAGCTCTGTGCTTAACTACAAACAAACAAACACAGTGAAATAATCCTAAAAAAATGCGTTTATGTTTTACAGTTTACTAACTGTAAAATAAAATCAGGTGTGTAACTAATATTTTACTGTGTCTCTCCTATGAAAATACGTTATTGCTGTCTCTCAATAGTGTAGGGTACCGTACCAGTTTCTCGTGGCCTAAACATTGATTCTTTCATTTTCTTTCAATAAAAGCGTTGCGCTGCGAAGGTTCTCGTCTTTCATCAAACGCTAAAGGGTTCCGTTTTCTAGAATGTTTTGACAAGGCTCCGTTACTCTTTTTCACCTGTGATAAAGTTCGTCAGAGAATCTTAGTTTAAGTCTATATGTCAGGGAGGTATATATGTCATCCTTGTGTAGCTAACTGCTTTTATAAAACTTGTTGTTTGTATATTTGTTTGTTATTAAACATAAAGCTACACAACGCGCGAGCTCTTCTCTGCCCACCGTAGGAATCGAAACCCGATTTAAAAAAAAGCATAATGTTACCGTGTCTGCCCAATTTACACGGAATAAAAATCGTTCTTTTTGTTAAGTTATTAGGTGTAGTTCAATATCCAGTAGACGACCAAATTAGAATATTAGGTGTAGTTCAATATCCAGTAGACGACCAAATTAGAATATTAGGTGTAGTTCAACATCCAGAAGACGACCAAGCTAGAATATTAGGTGTAGTTCAACATCCAGAAGACGACCAAATTAAAAAAGACAACAATATAGCTAACTGTTAGCTTATAAACATAAAATTTGTGTCTCACACACTGTGATGTTTACACAAGACTTGTTTCGAACGTGAGCGTGTTACTAAAAATAAATAAATAAATGTGAAGCCCACTCTATCATATAGGTCTATCATTGACAGATTGGGCTTCACATTATTTTTTAATATTTTAAACAGCTTGTCGGCCGAATAATTTACAGGAATAAATTATTATAATCAATGCTGCATATTTTTGAAATTCTTATATAAATACAACTACCCTACGTGAGTAAAAGACATCTCAAACCACCGTACATGTTCAGGAAATGTCATTGAACAATAAAGGGTGTTAACTTCGACGTTGACAACAGAATACTATGAATGCTGGTTAAAAATAACAATGCTTGTTTTAATGTTTTATTACTTACCCAAAACATGAAGACATTAAATGTCATGTAAAAATTGAATTAAGAGCCTCTCTCAAAACGAGTTGATATTTTTCTCAGATTAAACGATTAATATGTGTATTATATTTATACCACACACTATATGAGAGCTTGTAAAAGATTGAAGAAAAATCTTAAGAGACGAAACTTTCAAGTATTTGATATTCAGATAGAATATTTGATAAATCTAAATCACTGTCTAGAACTCGTGTTGAAAAAATTCTGATTTAACACATATTGTTCCATTTAAACAGTGTAGTTTCTATACAAAAATTTTGAATGTCACAGTAAACTATATAATAATTTGACCCTCATTTTGAATTTATGTACATTAGACCGAGTATGGTAAAGCACTATATGTAAATTGTTTCTTTTTATCAAAGCTACTCAAGTGTTAACGCACTTGCCATCCCTAAGTTTGAAGTAATAGACTAGAGGAAAGGCAGCTATTCAACACCACTTTGATAGTGGGATTGACCGTCACATTATGACACCTCCACGGCTGAAAGGTGAAAGGCTCCTGTTTGGTGATGGGAGTCGAACCCGCATTCTACAGCTTGCGAGTAGAGTACACTAACCACTAGGCCAGGCCAAGTCTCTTATATCTATATATATATAAGGATACTGTAGTGTTAGTTTTCACTATCCTTTAATAATTATCCCATAGCAGCAAAAACTAGTATTGTTTTATAAAAATAAACAATGTACATGCATTCACGAATCAACTGACACATGCTTATTTTTAAAAATCGCAAACAGTTGATGATGCTGTCATGCGAAACCATAATTGGTATATAAAATCATGTCAGTCACAAATTATAGGTATTGAACTGAAGCTTGGGTGTTTGGAGAATGGTAAAAAAAGGCTAAGTAAATTAGCAATTATGCACCGTTTTAATTGTTTTGTTTTCACATGTTGCATCTTCATTCTAACGATCTCTATCTTTACATAACTTGATGTTCTTGCAATTGAAATGGTTGCGATCGGATAAAGACTTCGCAATCATTTTATTAATTTCTATAATAATATATTTTCTTGATACGTTATGTTATTCTTACAATAAACTTTACCGTTGAAAAACTTTCAGACATTTTCAAGCATCTTTTGACAATATATCTGGCAGTTAACGTGTAGGGTGTTCATTTTGAGATCGTTACTCTTAAGTTTCGATGTTCCCCTTTACTTAGTTTCCTGTAAAAGGAGAATTGTTCTTAGCACGTATACGCCCACAACCAGATTACACGTTACATGCTAGTGCTCATTTTTATGGTAAACGGCCATGTTATTGAGGAAGTAGAGAAAAACCGAACACGCAGCTGTATTAGTTCTGGAGTTCAGTTGTGCTCGAACAGCACCTGAAGGGAATCTGTAGCACTTGTTTTGTCTTTAGCTTTCCTGCTTTCAGTTTATAGTGTTTATAAGTGACAATCTTGAGAGTGTCAAGTTAATCAATATACTTACGCTCATGGTATTAGTAAATTCGGTCTTTTTACCCTCGCGGTACTAGTAAATTCGGTCTGTTTGAATGGAGAAAAAATAAAGCAACTTTTAGATAAATAGCGATCAGAGGTTTCGCTGTTGTGCGTAGCTGGGATATTACTAACAATTTAAGGGCAGTGTTTTGATAGGTAGAATGCAACAGATGATTCAGATAATCAAACAATCTGTAGATAGAGTTAGTTGGCTTGCACGCTTCTTCATCCAAGGTATCAGCTCAACACGATGAAGGATCGCGCAATTGTACCGAAACGTTATTCTGCTAGCCAGTTTGATGGACAGATGGCACGTTCAACAGATAATAATAACACTAATTCTTATAGAACATATTTGTTTGACAAAATATTTTTATTCGATATAATGAACGAATAATAATGTTTTTGGCATCGCTGCTCTATTTGTTTGAAATGTTGTTCAAGCTAAATCCAAAATCAACAACGCAAGAACGCATATAATAATTATTTGTAACATATCTAAAGGAAATTAAGAAAATACTAACAATAATTTCTTTTCAGGCACATTGTGCTACTATATTAAAAGTAAAAAACAAAACTAAACACAATAACCGACGATTTTTTGCACAATGAAAGGTAAAACATTTATTATTACTTACAGCCGACTAGTTTCGGTAAATCGACTAGTTTTGGTAATACAGTTGTGTTGGTAACTGTATTTACCGAAACTAGTCGGCTGTAATAATAATAAATATTGTACCTTTCATTATGTCAAAAATCGTCAGTTTTTGTGTTTTTTAGTCTCAGTATGAACAATAGTTGAGAAATAATAGATCAATTTTATATCTGTTAAATACATCGAAAGATTTATCTATTTTCTGCAGAATTGATCTATCGTAAGTGCTGGAAACTTTTCATCAGGTTGACTAAAGATGCCTTTTAGCATCAAGAGATTCACCATGCATCGAAGCATCAGCATGCCATCTGGAGCTCGATCTGAGGAGAATAAAAAAAATGCTCAACGAGAAGAACACGAACGATCAACTCCGTCTAACTTCGGAAAGGGCATGAAGAAGTCTGCGTCTCAAGAGGAATACAAGGGAAAACATGCAACTAGAGAAGGACTTCAGTCCATCCGTTCAGTAGATTCGGCGGAGTTAAAAAGGTTGAGTGCTCAGCAAAATTCCAATCATCGAGGTGGAGATAATAATGGTTGTGGTGATGGAAATGGGGTACTAACAAGTCGTTCAAACGAAGTGGGAGGTGGGAGAATACCACGTGATGCTTTGAGACGTGCTCACCGTGAGACTCAGGTAAAATCGAGTCCAGAACAAGGTTCAACGCTTCCCGCTAGATGGCGCGCAGCCGGACGGTCGAGAAGCGTCGCCGATTCCAGAGTAATGTATTATGATGAGCAACCTGTAGAAAGTGCCGATGTTCGAAAATTAGTCATGAGACGTGATGGAGGTGTCCATTATGTAGGTGAGTTATATTCTAGTGTAGAATATTTCATTCTAACAAAATAACTTACCTAAGGATTTGATTTATGATGTATTTTTTAATAGCATTGATGTTCTGTTACATATGGGACGGCTCTCAGAAAAAACACACGTTTCACGAAATATTAGTCACTTTCTATCACGCAAATAAATAATTAAGAGAATTTCTTTTGGACAATAATCGATTAACAAAACGACTCTGCTATATTTACTGAAAATGTATAATGTTTTCGCATAATGGATACCACATCGGGAGGGGGTATATATATATATTATAGTTTCGTTTACCGTTTAAAATTCAAACATGACATTCTTACTGAAATATTTGTGTAATATTTTATTATGTAAAACCAACTATGACTCCAATCAATGTTTCCAAAGTTAACAACTGTTAGCAACGACCAGTTTCGTTGGAGAGTTAGATTGTTAGTTTCAGGATGTTTATTCCATGCTACAACGTTTGTACTTCTAGTATAAGGATGAATTATCTTCCTATTCATCAAGTACTTTAATTAATGTGAAAAAAACAACATTGCTATTGTTTCAGAAGCTCGTTGAGATTTCAATCATATTAAAATCATCTATATTTACAAATTATTCACCAATCTTTAGTTTAATCTAAGAAGTTTTAATTACTCTAAGTGCTAGAGTACACGGAAATGACAATCTTTAATACAACTACTAAAATCTTCAACTGATTAGTAACGAAGCTGACAGTATTCGTATATATCAATGGGTCCACAGGGAAGGTGAAACGGGATACGTATGCGTTATTCGACATTCAGATCTATGAAATACAGGAGATCACCAAAGTTACTCGTGTTAGTTGCGTCACTAAACGTCACTTTTTTGGCGTCGATCTCACGTAGTAAAAAAAATTCAATGAATACCAAACAAGAACCATTTATCTGCTTGCTAAGCTATTTAAACATGATCTTATAGGGGTCCACCTAGGTTCCTCCATCTGATTTCATCAAAATTGGTACATCCATCTCTTCACAACAACTTGTGACGTCAAGAAAGATAGGCAGACAATTGTGTGTTATGATAACATTCATGGTCATATTAAATGATAACTATGGTTACAAAAGGCGTATTAAAGAAGTTTTGAACAAGTCAGCGATTTTTCACAACATTGTGTCCATCAGTTTCTCGAACAGCGGAAATGACAATGAAACACCCGCTATATAAGGTTGAATAGCTCAATAAATACTTAAAATACTTTATTTTTCTTTGCAATGTGTCTTGTGTGATTAGTATGATTCAATGGCAATACGAAGATTTCTCACCATTCTGAAAAGTCTTAGTAATATAATTACATGTCAAATTGCCTATAAGGAAATATTCTTTTTTTATACTTTCGTGAAAGTTTGATGTAAGGCGTGCTGAATGATGTAATGTATGGATAAAACAAGCATTCGAGATTGTGTGACTGTCAAAATTAGAATTCAATGTTAGCAAGGACTAAATTAAATTAACGCGAAATCAAAACTATAGTAAGCGCCAGAAAATTAATCCTTGTAAATTTAATGATATGCTGTTTTAGTTCACATATTGTCTAATGTTTGGAAATTAGGAAAAATTTTAAATAAGAAAAATGGAAAAAATGTAGGGATTTTGCCTCCTCCCAAAAAATCCACTAACTTATAGAGATACTTATAAAACAAAACGAAGAACATAACCAAATCATTAAAGTGATGGAAAAACAAATTGAGAACATATTCAGTAACGTAGATTGGTGTTCGTAAAACGCGGCCAAAAGTTAGATAGACTTATTAGAGGGATCTTAAAACAAAACAAAATGTGACAAGTAGCTTAGAGAGGCATTAGAAATAGAAAAAGAAAAATTCCACTAAAAATTAGACAGATTTTTACAAAAACAAAACCCCTAATGAGATAACAACTTAAAGAGATTTTGAATAATACGACCAAGAACGTAAAACCAAAACATTAAAGAAGATTTAGAGAAAAGAGATTTAGAGCATGACTATTAACTTAGAAAGCAATCGCGAACTTAGAGAGGTGTTCATAAACAAAACCAAGAACTTGAGCGAAAAATGAGAAAGGAAGTGACAAAATTTAGTCTTTGGAAGAACATGACAGGAAAATCTAAGAACACAAAAATCAAATTATCTTAAGTGTGTTATAAATATTTGAAAGATCTCCCGAAAATTAAAATTATCATAATTCAATGAAATGCACAATATGCTATACAAAATGAAACAAAACAAATTTTATAATGTAGAGTATCCTATACAAGTCATTAATATTAGAACAATCTTTATAATGTACAGTATCCTATAAAAGTCATTAATATTAGAACAATCTTTATAATGTACAGTATCCAATAAAAGTCATTAATATTAGAACACATCTTTATCATGTACAATATCGTATAAAAGTCATTAATATTAGAACACATCTTTATCATGTACAGTATCCTATAAAGGTCATTAATATTAGAACACATCTTTATCATGTACAGTATCCTATAAAAGTCATTAATATTAGAACATATCTTCTCTAGAAACCATAGATGCCAATTTTTTACAGTGAATGACTGGCATGACGGCTTCATAAAAATAAATAAATGATTAAGATAAAGAAGAAGTATGAATATGTTTTAACTGTGTGAAGATATATATAGATGACCAGGTTATGACTCTTCCAGGGAAAATGGACCAGTTTCAAGGAAGAACTAACATATTTGACAGTCTGATCCTTTATATTCCTGCAGTCAATGTTCACTCATTTCAGCCATGCCGTTTGAATCAAAATCCGCTACACTGAGGTTTCCAATCATCCTTACCATGTCTGTTCCAACTGTATTTACAAATATTCAACAACATTGTGTTTGATAGAAACAACCTATGTATCTGCATGACTCACAAGAACACTATTCTATTATAGTCCTGTAGAAAAACAAGCAGAATATGACGGTAAAATATGTGGGAAGCATTTCAAACCTACTTTCAGATTATTAAAAAAGTTTGTTTTTTGTTAAGCCCAAAGCTTACACAATGCTCTGCTCACCACGGGTATCGAAACCCGATTTTTCGCATCATAAGCCTTTAGATTTAACGCTGAGCCATTGGGGGCATTAAAAATAAGAACAAGTAGAATTACAAAGAGAAGGTTCATTCCTCATATTACTCACCATTAAGCCATAATCATACTAATGCGTTTTGGGATTGGAAAGCTATGTGAATAAACCTAAACAGCAAAGAACTAAGAACTTGTGTTTTCATTTTTACAATTAGTATCATTGAACCTTTTTGGCTATAATTTCTAATATATTTTCGAAAGATATTACATTTTAATTACAATTACACTTATGAAAATCATTTTGCACTGTTGGCTTAGTATATATATATATATTTATTTATTTACATTAGGTGATTGTTTGTAATTAATCACAAAGCTACACAATGGGCTATCTGTGCTCTGCTCACCACGGGTATCGAAACCCGGATTCTAGCGTTGTAAGTCCGCAGACATACCGCTTGTTACTGGGGGGCATATATTTAGAACTAATATAAATGTTCTAAGAAGATCCAAGCTAACTGAGACTATTTGAGATTATGTCCAACTTTATTGTTAATAACAAGTGTACTTACAGGATGATTCAATAATAATAGTTGTAGATTTGTTTATTTAGTATATTAACTCCTTATAGTTAGTATTAGGTCGTCAAAAAATTAATGTCGCTTTTTTTAGATGAAAAAACCCGAACAACATATATATATATATATAACATTTATTAAATGAAGTAGTCTCCATTCTTATCGAAGATGCTTTTACATTTTACCATCACTTGACTTTGAAGCTAAAAAACATGTCGACGTTCTCTTTAACACCTTCCACATTTGCATACGTTTTCCCATTAAGATGGTGTTGCAGCGAACGCAAAAGATGGCAATCTGATGGTGCCATATCTGGAGAATAGGGTGGGTAGGGGAGAACTTCCCAACCCAACTCCATAATTTTGTGTTGCGTCAAACGTACCACATGTAAACATGCATTGTCGTGGAGACGAAGAACACCTTTCCCATTGACGAGTGAATGGCATTTATGATGAAGGGCTTGATCTAAACGATCCA
>NW_013665610.1:4162019-4171394 GCF_000517525.1 Limulus polyphemus
TCCATAAACTTCTTTGATATTCTTTGTGGCTACAGAGGCATTTTTTCCCTTCTTTTAATCAAACAGCAATACATGCAGAATGTGTGTCTCGTCGTGTGCCATCATTATAAGGGATTAGATTATGCTAAACTTTACATATTATATAGGCGGTTAGTTTAACTATTATACGTGATGTACGTTTTTTTGGTAGGTGGTTAATGAAAGTGTTCCAAAACGCGACATTAATTTCTTGACGACCTAATATATTACATAAGGCTTTTCTTCATTAATTTACAAATTGTTTGCATTTTGATCAACATAATAAGCTTGCTTTTGATCAGATGTCGGGATTATTACCAATCTTTAGTGTTTATTTATCGCCAATCATTTCGAAATGCCTCATTAAAAGAATAAAGTAAAATGAGAGGAGACACAGCGACAAATCTAGTTGATGATCTGACCAGATATCTTATTTAGAAGTGCACCTTGTGGCATGTGATCAGTTCCATCCAAGATGACGACTGTTCATTAGCTTAAACGTAAGTACAAGGATTTCTGCGAGAAAGCTGTACAACTTGCTTTGAGGTCAAAATCTATCATATTTGCATAACATACCATAATCATTAAGGACAGCTGATATTCTTTCAACAACTGACTCAAATGTAGACTAATTCGATAAATGTAGTAAGATGGTCTAATGTTCAAGTACTGTTTTTCATTAATTATATTTTCTTTCTTTAATTAAAAAAAACTTTTGCAGTTTAGCTTCTCGTTATCAGCAAGCTCTTGACACAATTTTACAAATTTGGTACGATCAATAACTCTTTCATCTGTTTTACTTACTTAATAATCTTTATCTAAAGTTACAACATTACTACTTGTGTCTGATAACAATACTACTATTTTAGTTAGATTCTTTAGCTCCCCAATGGCCTACCAACTCATAAAACTAGAAACCGGGTTTTGATACCCCTGGTGGGCACAGCACAGATAGCCCATTGTGTAGCTTTGTGTTTAACTACAGACATGCAAATTCTTTAGAGCTTTAAATTATTCTACACGTAAGTTAGAAATTTGTATATTAATTGTTATAACTAGTCATAGCTATACCACTGATTTGAGTTCTAATATTACTGAAATATTGATCATACTTATTCCAAACGGTTTGATGTGATAATGCTTCCAAAAACAGTATTGAGGAAAATAATCTTGAAATTCAAACTTAAGCTTATTAGAAACACTAAATTGTAAACCACTAGCTAGTAGTTTTTCTCTATATCGTTCAAAACACACTTTGAAAAGTTAAATGTTACATTAGCAAGTTTTTCTACAAAGGAATTAAGACCTAACTGTTTTATTAAACTATTTAACGTAACCATTTTTTTCCTAATTTGTATCCAAATCTCATTAATCTTTGTTTCAATGAATTGCTTCAAATGTATAAAATACATATACCCCACTATACTTTCAAATATGTTAAATGGTTGTATAGTTTGTCTTGCCAAATGATATTTTTAAACAATTCAAATAAAACACTCAAACGATCCAACGTTTCTTAAATACACAATTAAAAACTTTATTTTGAGACTGTCAACGGTTTGAAAATAAATTTTTAATTGTGTGCTTAAAATACTTTGATCGTTTGAGTGTTTTAGTTATTTATACTTACACAAGTATCTTAAATTTTAAGTAACTCAATTTGAGTTTTATGATATTGCTTTGAATAACGACGGTTGGGAACGATAATTTTTGAATTAAGAAAACAAGTAAATACTTTTAAACGTTTAAATCTTACATTTTATAGCCTTAACCAAACTTTTCCCGAATAACTAATTATGTTCATTTCAGGCTTCAGCGTATGAATCAAAAGACTTTTATGCGGATTCTTCTTATACTACTTATGCGGATAAATTAACGTAGTTAGGTCTTTGGAAAAAGTTTGGTTAAGGCTATAAAATGTAAGACTTAAAAGTTTAAACGTGTCTGTTAATTTCTTTCATTTGAAGATGAACTTAGTTTAACCTGAAAGCTCACAGCAAATGGAGGTAGGAGATTTAAAATTGTTTTTTCTTTCTTTATTGAGTCCTATAGAAGTGCAGGTTTTAGTTTTGTTTCTCTACGTTATGTATTAATGTCTATATGATATCAGAAAGATAATTTTATAGTGTGTTTTGGTATGAATTTAACTCTTTCCTTTTGATAATCTTCATCCTGAAGATGACTCGTTGGAACGTCGAAATATGTCGAGTGTAATGGTGACTGTAGACCAGTTCAATATTGTGTATACATTTAGTTGCTTTTCTTTTTAACTATAACTAGTGTTTATTTGAAGGCTTATATATATTTGTTATTTTGGTTTAGAATTTTCGTTCAAAGTTACATAAAGATTTGTTTATCGGAGGCACCTAGTCACAACTATTCACCGCCAACTCGTGAGCTACTCTAATCGAATAATGGGATTTGACCATTACTCTTATAACGCACCAAAGGCACCAAAGAGTGGAATGTGATTTTTGTTTTGGCGACAACGAGACATGACCACATAGCCTCGGAACCACAGACCGACATGCTAACCACTGGGCTATCTGCACATAACCGGCTCTAATTCTGGACTGATAGACTAGAGGGAAGGCAGGCAGTCAGTTGCACCTAGCGCAACCTCTCGTTTAACCAATTAGTCGGATTTGACCGTCACTCTTATAGTGCACTCACGACTCCAAAGTACTAATCACGTTTTTTTTGTTGTTGTTGTGTTTTTTGCGGTAATGGAACACAAACCATGAATTCTCGATTCATAGCTAGTAAATAGCGACGGGTTAAGAAGGCTAATGCGCAGTAAAAAAACAGAACAGTTGCTAAGTGTGTGTATTTGAAAATAATAATATCAGTAAAGTATTAATCGCAAATTTTCATTAAATTGTGGCCTTAATCTGTTAGTCAAGAGAGACTCTTTTTTTTTTCACGCAGATTTCTCTCGTCACTGATCTTTGAAAAAATTATAAACACTGTCATCACGTCACATTCATGAGTAGCATAATATCCAATGTTAGATTTGTTTCCGCCCAGGAAGTTTTTATGTTTACTCGTACGTGTTTTAAGCCACCAGGTGGTAGGTCCAATATAACCAGAACTGCATATAGCATATTTAAATTGATAAATTCTGTCTTTAAGGCTCAAGAAACTTTTTTAATCGACATTCTATTGTTAATAGGCTCTACGGAAAGTCTTAAAAAGTTTTTTGTTTTTTTACAATAATAATGCACGTTTGCTAGTGTATGGCAGAATTGTTTATTCGGTTAGTTTTGAAACATTATAATTTATTTTTTTAGGTACATTCATTCTCCCCAGATAATCATATGTGTTGTTTTCCATGATGATTTTAAGAAATACATTCCTCTTTGAAATATTGATGTTTTTCAAGTTCTTTATGTAAGTACTGATAAGTGCTGGTGATCTTGTAAGCATCATAAATCAAAGTCTCAACTGATTTTTTTCTTAAATAGGAACGGGATAAAACTGGTAAAGTTCAAGCATAACCCTTGAAAATGTCATTTTTTTATACACTTCACATTTAAATTTGGCTTCATTGTTATGCATTGAGAAGGCAAGTCGGTGATCTTTTTTGATGTTGTATAGTGAACTTTATTCTCTCTTGTTAACTACTGAGATATTACAAAAAGAACTGATTTACATGCTGAGAATCATCAAGATACCTGCGACAGCATATGCATCTAAAACTTGGCTGAAATTACGTCAGTCAATGTTTTCCATGTCTATATGGAAATAAGTTTGCAGATGGCGGTGCTAGTGTATTCGCTATGCAAGAACTGTTTCAAATATTTTACCAAGAATATTCCAGTCAGTTCATGAATATGTGCACCTGGATTCGAAACAATAGGTCTAACAGGACAACTTTCTATGTGGTCCTTTGGAACACCATGCAAAATACTTGAGTGACAATCTAATGATCTTATTATTATTTGTTTGTTTTGAATTTTGCGCAAAGCTACACGAGGGCTATCTTCGCTAGCCGTCCCTAATTTAGCAGTATAAGACTAGAGGGAAGGTAGCTAGTCATGACCACCCACCGCCAACTCTTGGGCTACTCTTTTACCAACGAATAGTCACATTATAACGCCCCCACGGCTGAAAGGGCGAGCATGTTTGGTAGGACGGGAATGCGAACCCGCGACCCGCAGATTGCGAGTCGAGCGTCCTAACCACCTGGCATGCCGGGCCTGATCTTATTATAAAGTGTTGATCCTATATCAATAAATTATTATTTTTAAATGATCTTATTATAAAATGTTGATCCTATATCAATAAATTATTATTTTTTAAATTATCTTATTATAAAGTGTTGATCCTATATCAATAAATTATTATTTTTTAAATGATCTTATTATAAAATGTTGATCCTATATCAATAAATTATCTTTTTAAAAATACTTCTTCAATTTAGTTCCTCTGGTTTTTGTAGGATATACTTGAAGTTTCTTAAATTTAGTAGTGTCATTAAAATGTTTTCAACCACTAGATTGTTCTCAGACTTGCTAAGAATAACAAACCCAAAGTTCGATTTCCGTGGTGAACACAGCAAATAGCCCAATGTAGCTTTGCTCTGATGACAAACAAAGCTTTTGTCTACATTTAAATAATATTTGTTTTTTGTCTTTTTTTGTGAAACAATCCAATAACTAAGATGTATATAGTCTGTATTACTGATTTTTGTTTCAAGAGTAGAAGTTTTCAAACTGACGTTTGGTTGTCTTACAAGCCTTAATTTTTTATTCATTTTAAAATTTAATAATAGTTTCTTAATTTGTTGATATATGCTTAGAAACCAAAGCTGACTAACAGAGACATTAAAATTAACAAATTTAGGTGTGAAATTTAAGTTTTTACAATAATTAAAAACAATTTCAGTATAGTTTTTAATTTACAAGTTTCAATTTTCCTTAGTCGTGATAATACCGAATAACCACATCGATCTTTAAAGATGGTAACAATGTATTTATATCTTCGAAATTGGAAGACAATGAATAATTTTATAATAATATAGATGATATATAAACTGTGTGTGTTATCTTAAAGTTCAATACTGAACAATCTTAAGACCAAAGAAAGAAATCTACTGTTACTCTTTTAATGTTATATAATTACAATTTCAGCATTTAATTGTGGCCAGGAATCAAGACTGTTATATGGTGCGTTCCCATTCTGCAATAAACTAAAAAAAAAACGGCTGATCAAATTACTTACAAAAAAAAATTAAAACAAAAACTTATTGCCATTATATATAGACCCGATCAGATACTCATAACCTTAACTCATCGTAATCTACTTAATATAGAAAATCAATAATTACATCATAAACTAATGAATCTCACGTTAGGATGTCAAACACATCAAATTAAAGCTAAAACCTCCCCATCTGCAGTAGATATACACACAAAATAATAATTGTTAAACATCCACCTCATACATAATTACATAACCTTGAAGAAAATGCTAATTATTACGCCCAAGTATCATCAATTAATAATACGCACATACACACACAGATATACTTATATTTATAATTGACATTCATGCAATTTTAGGAAGGATAATCAAGCATATCATGCCAAGGACGATTCATCGTAATTTACTTTAAAACACTATAATGAAAAAGTAACTATATTAGATGAAAATTCTTCAGACTTGAACTTAACCCTTAAATATCAACTTTTTATATAGCGTTGACTACCGGTGGGATCCACATGTCGCATCATATTGAGTCGTTTCTGTATGTTACAACACTATGTAAAGTGTTTGTTTGCTTGTTTTTGTAAAATTCACTTACTTACTTAGATGAAAATTCGTTGAAATAGTGAAATTTTGATTTATAGCGATTTGGGCGTTTTTATAAGTACAATAAGTTTTAGTTTTGTTCAGCCAATACTGTGAAATAGTCATTGTTAATATTCAGATATTTTAAAGGTGGTTTCAAACGGGCGATTTTTATGGCCGCCATTTTGTTTTATCACTATCCTTATTACAACTGTATTAAGTACTACCGTACTTAATGACATACGTTATGTTAGAATTGACTTATTCATAGTATACAAAAATACTGTTTTCAAAAGAATGTCTTTTTATTCCGATTATGTATTTCAGTAAAGGAAATGATAATTTAATTGTATATAATTTATGAAGATCTGTTTTCCTTCGTTTATAATTTGCACTTTCTTTAATTAAGAAATATTTCCTAAAGCGAAGAATCCCGTGAGATTATCTAGACTAAAGCTATAACGATTAAAAGCTGTCAACTTGCTGAAATAATGTGATTTTTTGTTTTTACGGCATCTCGGTTTTATCGGTCTTCACTTAGATTAGCACATTTATTTGGAACCACATTAATTAGTATTCTATGAAGTTTTTGAGACAATGATTGCGATAAATTATTATGAAAAATTTGCTACATTTATTCATTTTTAAAATTTAATTTCTAAATAAAGAAATTCTGTAAATATAGGATTGGAACTATTTGATGATAAGTGTTGTATATATAGGTCAATAAAGTGTTTTATACACTAAATTTAATTTTGCCCAAAGAATCTCGTCGTTCAAAACTATTGACAGGATATGTAATCCACTTAATAGGCTGAGCGCTTGAATTAATACCTTGAAGACTTCGTTTTTTCATTTGAAATTTAATTACGTTTTTATTTCGGGCTTGACAAAACGTTCACGACATTTCATTATATATATATATATATATATATATGCAAAATCATTCTTAATATGAAGTTTTGGGAAACGGGAATGAAAAACAGCATTTATTTTAACTGAGGAACCTTTTCAATCATATTCTTTATGCAAACACTGAATTTTACTGTTGAAAACATTATTTTTATGTTTGAGAAAATTTAATATTCGCTTGAGATCACATTTGTAAACTTTCAAACACCGTTCCCTCTGTCAGTCGTGAACGTTCTATAAGATTATCAGTGTGTAAGGTTCTTAAGCTTCAGCAAAAGTAAGTCTGCGAGAATGTCTAGTTAGTGGGTCTTCTCCGTCTCTTCTATTGATATAATTTGTGCTATAACTGAAGCTATACTTTTCACTAAGATGTCAGTGTAACTTTTATCTAGTGAATGAAAAGGAAGAAATACGTTTGTTTGTTTTTGAATTTCGCGCAAAGCTACACGAGGGCTATCTGCGCTAGCCGTCCCTAATTTAGCAGTGTAAACTGTGACGGTCAATCCCACTATACGTTGGTAAAAGAGTAGCCCAAGAGTTGGCGGTGGGTGGTGATGACTAGCTGCCTTCCCTCTAGTCTTACACTGCTAAATTAGAGACGGCTAGCGCAGATAGCCCTCGTGTAGCTTTGCGCGAAATTCAAAAACAAAATAACGCCCCCACGCCTGAAAGGGCGAGCATGTTTGGTGTGACGGGGATTCGAACCCGCGACCCTCAGATTGCGAGTCGAGTGCCTTAACCACCTGGCCATGCCGGGCTCGTTAAGAGAGAGAGCTTTACTTACACTCTCTCACTAGTGTTCGTCTAGCCCTTTAGTTCTAGAGTCGAGGCTGTGCTATACACAATGTATGTGTTTGGAAACAAAGTATATCTTCAATAAAAACATATCGTCAAAATCTTCATACAACATCAGTAGCATCTGAACATATAAATTTAGCAAGAATCGTAAGTCTGAATCTTCTTCTAAAAATGTTATTATAACAGTAGCTCTCAAATCACTGAAAATAAGCTTACAAGCAAAGGAACATTATGTTATATACAAAGTCTTCTTCCGAGGCACATGCACCATCCACGTGACAGAGAGCCACTCTCATGTCAACACAGGGTGGTTCATACACCCAGGTGATCATATGACACAGAACAGACAACAGTTTATCATTGTTCATACTATAGTGGTCTCCTGTGAAGAAAAACACGTGTAACAACCTTGCTAACTGAGACAGTTCATGAATAATCAATATGTCAGATACTTTTTGTTCTATACCAAAAATAAACATGAAACACGGTGAAATTTGTAAAAAAATTGTCTAGCATTTGAAGAGTTAGAAAATAAATGATATACACTCGTTCTCCTTTCCTCTTTAAGTTCAAAATGAGAGCTGGGCTGGTTCGGCTTGAAAATAAAGTTCATTTGACCTTAAATTTTTAATTATGACTTTTTCATCTGATTTATGTAATTCTGTCTTTAAAGGTTTTTCTTCTGTTTAATTTTTTTCTTTGGTTCTAATTTTGTTTTGTAAAGTTACTTTTCTTATGTTGTTTCTGTGTATTTACACAATTTAAATTTTCATTGACTTTAACTAGTTAAAAAACTTGGTCAAAAGTGTAAGTTAAGGTGGCAACGACTTAGTTACAACACTCTCTGTCCTAAAATTCCCTTTAGAAGCAGACTGCTAAAACAATTGTCTTGATCAAGTGATATTTCTCAGATTTATGTGTACTTATTGCATGTTTCACCTATAGACAATATAGTCCCTCATCTGTGATGTCCCAGTTCACTTAGGCTTCATTGTATCTCGGTTTTATCCACAATTCAAATGTGCTTTTTGTGGTCGTCATTGTCGTGACAATGGTCCCCCAACTACCCTGGAACCCAGCCACATTTCTCCCACTATTGTCTGGTTGTTATAGAAAATAGAGCCCAGATCTAGTTGGCAAGAAATAAGGATGAAACTATAGATTCTGGTGCATACACAAGTAACAAAGTTAAAGACAAGCTCAGAGCAATACCACATGGATATTATTCTTGGCGCTGGTGCACAGTCTGTGTTATTTTTCATTACAACTGCATCTTTACTAATATATCAATAGAATATTCGGAAGATGTGATATCTTAAGAATACTTTAATCTGCATGATTGAAAAACATTATTAACAGTCAAATACAACACTGGGTACAACAAATTCAACTTTAGGATGACACCTGCTATTGTTTGAGAATTTCACTTCATGCAGATAATTTTACTTACTAACAAACAATTCAGGTAAAACCAATCGAAATATTTCGAGTCTTCTGTATATTATACTATAAGTCTAACCATTACTCTTATCTTTTCAAGAAAATTCGAAAACAGTCAAACCTTTCAGGTCAAAACTGAAATATTATCTCTTCAACATCATTAAAAATAGCAAGCTTGCTGTATTTTCAAGAAACGCTTCACAGGTGACCAACTACATTTTAATTCATGCTTTGAGATCTTAACATCCTAATCAAATATTTCTTTCATTCAAACATTGCTTAGGTGCCAGTTGTTTTTACTGATTCACCTGTGTTATACGACACTCGTGAATGATTCTGTGTAATGTACCATACTCATATGTTCAGTAACAGGTATATTACCATATATATACACCATTTATTCAAACATTGTTT
>NW_013665610.1:4172394-4180847 GCF_000517525.1 Limulus polyphemus
ATTGGAATTTTTTCCAACTAGTTAAAATTAGCCTATTGTTTTTATCTGATGTTTTTACCAATTATTTTATAGTTCTGATTTTTGCAACCCTTAATTGGTACGTATTATTGCTGTGATCTAACCTTTTTAATGACTTTATTGAAAATCGGTGAAAATAAAGATATTTTATCTTTTGAACGTTTGAAATCAAATTCTATATATAAATGTTTATGTACGATACCTACGTGACGAGACCGGAGAACCAATCAGAAAGTTTCGTATATTGCTATAACCTTACTCAACTTATCTAGCTTGGCATGGCCAGGTGGTTAGGGCGCTTGACTCGTAATATGAGGGTCGTGGGTTCGAATCCCCGTCCCACCAAACATGCTCGCCCTTTCAGCCGTGACGGTCAATCCCCCCTATTCGTTGGTAAAAGAGTAGCCCAAGAGTTGACGGTGGGTGGTGATGAGTAGCTGCCTTCCCTCTAGTTTCACTGCTAAATTAGGGACGGCTAGCGCAGATAGTCCTCGTGTAGCTTTGCGCGAAATTTAAACAAACAAATCATCTTTCTTGTTTCTGTATTATTGTATTAGATTCTATAGTTTTTACGTGAAGAAAATAATCCGTAATTGTATTTGCAATTTTAAAGACTTTGATTCTAGTATTTCAAACTAAATCGGTATATGGTGGCTCGAACAATTTAGAAAAAAGTGTAGATTTTTACAATGATGTGAAGTGGGAATTAGTAACATCGAATGATATGAGAACGTACTGATTTACAGTTCTATTTGGTGTCATGTTATACTTATGTGATATGTACGATACCACTTTCAACGCAAAGAAGTGCCTGAATGTAGGCTGCTTGAATTTTAGTGACATTTGGTGCTGTATTAAGCCTGATAAAGCAGCTGTATATGGATAGGTGATTGGAGTGACGTACGATGCCATTTTATATCTAATGAAGCTATTTACTGTTAGCAGGTTGATTTGGAGTAACATTTGGTGCTGTATGATAAAGCAGCTTTATATGGATGGGTGATTGCTGTGACGTACGATGCATTTTATATCTGATGAAGCTATTTACTGTGAGCAGGTTGATTTAGAGTGATGTTTGGTACAGTGTTCAATCCGATAAATTAGTTGCATGTGAGTAAGTTCATTTAGGGTGATGTTTAATGTAATGTGAGCAGGTTGATTTTGAGCGATATTTGGTGCATTGTTGTAAATGATAAAATAATTGAATGTGAGTAGACTTGGAGTGATACTTGTTGTCATGTTCCTTCTGAATGAACTAGTTGAATGTGAGCAAGTTGATTAAGAAAGACATTTGGATTAATAATGTGTAGTTGAATATAGACAGGTTTACTTAGAGTGACGTTTGAAAAATTGTTGTACCTGATAAAGTCATTCAATGTACGTAGATTGATTTAGAGTGACTTTTGGTGCCATGTTAAGCCTGAAATAGAGGTTGGTGTTGCTGGTTTGAGTCAGAGGGACATTTGGTGTTATGTTAAAACCGATAAAGCGATAATGGTATATGAGTGTTGACTTGGTGAGACGTTAGATCAGGTAAATTAATTATATTTGGTACCATGCCACTAGTGAAAATTTGTTGGTTTCAGAACGTTACTTTGGCATCAGATTAAATTTGGTATTAAAGTGAAAGGAGAGCCAGTTGTCTTAGAAAAGCTTTTTTTTTGACGTTCTAATCTTTGAGAACATACTTTAGTGGAACGTGTTGATCTAAATTGCATCTGTTACTTTGTCAAGTCTCATAAAACGCACACGTTTGTCCAGGCTAACCTTTGGTAGTATGATAAATCCAAAGACGTGGATGGGTTCACCTTATAATAGACGTGATGACAGTGGAAATTGGTGTTCAAATTTATACTAATGGCAGGAAGGATTGAGAGTGGCTGGTTATATTCAATATATATATATATTCAAGACCAGAGCTTCTAATAACCTCTATTGAAATAATCTTTATTTGTTATTTCCTCAATTACTAACAAAATCTTAACGTTCTCATAAATTACAGCTTAATTACTCTACTCTTTAGAATTTTCAAGGAACTTTTATCCACAAATAATATGTATGTATGTATGTGTGCATATTGCTGCGTATTTAAACTATTCTCAGTTTAATTCTGTCTTCATTGCCTCCCATACTCGAAATTTAATGCTTTTTAAAACTGTGATACGAGGTCTTATTACTCAGAAGCCAAATGGCACACAGAGCTGTTTATAACCAAAAGCAGCATTGTATTTAAGATCATGATATAAACTGTTAGTTTATTTAGTTGACTAAATGCTGTTAAACGCAACAAAGATCAACAGATAAAATTTTGTCAATTGAAAATTGAAACTACAGATGTCGACTACGTTATGTTAAAACAACTTAGGAGCATCACCACGTCGTTACAACCATGTCGCCATGTCCAGTCATGTTCTATCTGACGACCTTTAATCTTGACAATAGCTCTTCTGCGTAGATTCTATTGCAAAAGACTCCGCCGTAAGACTGTCCTGTTCCTATTCAAAGCACACCTCTCATCCCTGTTGTTTTCTATAACATATTCAGTGTATATAAGGACGACGGTTTTCCAGCGCCCGTTTTAACTGTCTGATTACACAGAAGTTCATAGGCATTGCATACGGCGACTTTTTTAAAAACGAAAAATAACAAGAGAGAGATAAGAATCGTTCAGTGTAACGATTTTTTAGTATTCACATTTAGAAAAACCTTAGTTATCGGTCATTTAATGCAAAGCATTTTTGATTCCTTTCTCATTTTGATTCTTTTAACAATGCGTCTTGTTCTAGATTTGTTTTAACTTTTTAATCTTTGAGTATAAAAAACGGGTTTTCGAGATTTTCTCTCATAACAAAAATAATCTTAATACAATGATGTTTTTGTTGCTTTTAAAATTCGTATCTACTTTTTTTAAGAAATAGTTTCAGTCATTGTATAATTTCTTTTTGTATCGTTGATGGCGTTTCAGTTTGTGTCATAGTTTTCAAAACGCATTCTTTCTTTAATAATCACTAATTACTAACAAAATAATTTAAACTAATAATGGTTTTGTTTTTTCTATCATTATTTAAGTTGTTAAGTATTTTGTATTTGTTTGATGGTAACTTTACAGAAGATAAAGAGAATACGGATTGAAGCTGGTGAGCCGGGTTCCAATACGTGCATTACTACAAAATATTCCCACTTTAAACTGTGGGTGCGTTATAAGAGTGTCGTCAGTGGATAGAGGATGGTAGGTTGCTGCTGACGGATACGTTCCCTCTGGTCAATTGTTAACAATTAAGGTCGGCAATAGATTGTATTAGTAGCTTTTACATAAATAGAAAAATACAAATATCAGTTAAGAAATCGAAATTTGTCTCGTTATGCCCCTCAAAATGTAAAACATTTTGTTGTCATGTTTATCATTATAGTATATATGGTTAGTTTAACCTTCTGCGTTTATTATACTGCGTATATTACACATTTCTATTTGTGCTATAAAACTGAATAAAAATTATACACTTTTTGGTATATAATATTTAAAATTTCTTTATGAAATTGTTCTATTTTGTCGAAATTATGTTCAACTATTAATTACATTTAATGATCAATTTCTGAAGGAAATTCCGTAGTCTAAAGTGAAATAAACCACAAATATGAATTAGAAAACATTGGTTTGGGATAATGTAAAGTTATGTATTCTCCTTGCTCCCAGTCATGCACACAAACATTTTGGTTTACAAGTAATATTTCTTTGGCTAAAATGATAGTTGTCGAGTTTTAAAAATAAACAAAGATTCCAGAAGATGAATAAGAAGAAACTCATTATCTAACAAAATAGCTGATAAATATATATCGTTATGGAAGCCACACAGTCTACATCTTCCTACCAGCCTTTTTTGAACATTTTATTTACAAAATGTTATTAGTTTTTTACTAAGTAGTGGAATTTGAGAAACTGGTAATATAAGCGATTCAGGGATACATGAATATTGCGCCATTGAGTGACTGATGACTGTTTAATTTGTGAAGTTTTTGAAATGGAGAAGCTGAATATTTGTTTGCTTGTTTTCGGATACTTGCTCAAAACTATTCAAGGGCTGTGTACTACCCCCCCAAATTTTGAACTGATAGACTAGTGGGAAGGTAGAAAGTCAACAGCACCAGCCACAAAATATACTGATGTAATAGTGGGATTTGACCGTTACCCTTATAATACACACACTTGGCTCCAATGTGCGAAGCGTGATTTTTTTTCTCGAAGTAACTGAACGCGAACAATGAACCCATAGATCACTAGTCCAGAACGATAACCACAGGGCCATTCTTGCCCAGGAAGCTGAATAACCATTGTCCTTGGACATGTGTTTAAATAAGACTATCTCCTTCTTTAAGTTTTTTTCCACTAGCTAGAGTTAAGTTAACAACTAATTTAGGAATCCGACTTTAATCGTAGGCACATATTTTTAGCTTTCATTTAGTGTTAGTTAGCATGAACTTGTTCATAGTTAAATGAGTAAATTAAACGGCACGTGTGCATAGGTATTTAACGTTGTATATTTTAAATATTTTGCTCATAGTTACTATGTTCCAAATACACGATTAATCTCGCGTAACAAGAACACGCAACGACCGTGATATAAAGTGTCCTTCTACTATATAGTCAATTAGAGAGTTGTTCTTAAGTTACAACATGTGTAGTTCTTATCCATGAGTGTTTGAATATGTTTTAATCTGAGCGCCAGGTTATGTCACACATGAGATAAATGACCATGTCAAAGATCCTTAGTTTCAAGCTTATTCATCCCCTTATTAGAGCAACTGATTAAAACGAAGAAAACTAAAAATGAGAACTGCTGTTTCCGAGCACCCCCGGTTGTCTTCCGAGATTTTCCTTGAAAGGCTTCAAACCGAAATACCTACCAGTATTTCGTTCGTCCGAGGAAAACTAGCCAGTAACTTGCTCCGCCTACATGAATAATGTTAAGTGTAGAGGAAGTGGTTCTCGTTTTTACACACTTACAGGGTAAAGTACGGATCGTTCAGTAGCCTAACGTGGGTTTGAACCTTGGGTTTAACTAAAATGCGTCGTTAAAAACACTTTATTGTCAAACTTCTGATGTGCTTGTGTCTTTCTTAGAAATTTGACGTATTGTAGGGATGAATAATGGGCATCATTTGAGGTTTCCCTTTGAAAGCTAAATATTGTACCACATTACTCTGCGTACTTAGAGGTGTAATATAAAGACAAATAAGCTTGCTTTAACGTTCATTTTTGTTACATTACGTTTAAGATCAGATGACATATTCTCGAATAACATAATAAGACATTTATTATCTGTACTAATAGCCGCCATTTTTACATATGACGAGATTTTTTTTATTTTTGAAGAATATCAACTTTATGTCTCCATATAAAATAGAATAAAAACTTTGTTTCTTAACGGACGGTAGAATATAAGTTACACTTCCTAACGAATTGTGTTATACAAGATATACGCCTTGAAGGATCAGAAAATATAAATTATACGTCCTAACATATTGCAGAACATAAGATATAAGTTTGTTTGTTTGTAGTTAAGCACAAAGCTACACAATGGACTATCTGTGCTCTGCCTACCACGGGTATCGAAACCAGGATTCTAGCGTTGTAAGTCTGCAGACATACCGCTGTGCCACTGAAGGGCAAAATAAACGTTAAGATATAAGTCTTATCGAATTATGGAATGTAAGCTAAGTTATTAATAGATTAGAGAATAAAAGTTATACGTCTTGCCAAGTTGTAGAATACAATACTTCGTTAAAGATTGTAATACCGTGAATTAAAAGTATTGAGTTTTTCACATTAACTGCCCATTTCATTGTAATCTCCAACAAATGCTAGGTTTGTCCACCTTCTACTGCGACAAAAGTTTGGTTTGTTGTGCTTTAGAGTCCACAACGTGTGGAAAGATGTCTTGTTCTAACAAAGTCATTGGTTAGAAGTATGTCTCCCAATTCATTCGCACATGTCGGCAGAGAATCACGACAGCGAATGTGATGTCCAAGTTCATCCCAAAGACCCTCAGTCAAACTGAGTTGGTCAAGAGAGTCAACTGAGATTTTCGAGCCATTTCTGAATAAAGAACGTAAAGTAGATTACCATATTATCCCCTTGCACTTCAAGATAGACATGGCTGACAACAACGTTAATTAAAGGGCAATGCCGTATTATTCCCTTGCCCTTCAAGGTAGATATGACTGACAACAACGTTAGTTCAAGTTGATTTTCATATTATCCCATTGCCCTTCAAGGTAAACAAGGCTTATAACAATGTTATTTAAAGTGGATTGTCATATTATCCCCTTGCCCTTCAAGGTAGACATGGCTGACAACAATGCTATTTAAAGTGGATTGTCATATTATCTCCCTGCCCTTCGAGGTAGACATGGCTGACAACAATGTTATTTAAAGTGGGTTGTCATATTATCCCCCTACCCTTCAAGGTAGATATGGCTGACAACAACGTGATTTACCCTTATAGATGGTCTCCCTGTGGCTCAGCGGGAAACTGGTGTCTTAAAATGCTAAAATCTGGTGTTTGATTCCTCACAGTGGATACAGTGCATAGCTTCTTGTGGGTGCAACTTTGTGCTCAACAACAACAACTTTATACAGATATTCAATACTCAAATCCTGCATGGAAATGCTACTTACATTATTACACCTCTTAAAACAGCTTCCACTGCTAGAACAACACAAACAGTGGTAAGTACCTGTCGTGATTCTCTCGATATTACTCTGTGAGGTCAGGAAATCTAACTAATCAGGATACTTCATATGATTACAAGCATCCAGTGTTGTAGGAAGCAGTTAATTGGGACACAGTCTGACGATTGTTGCACTCTACAAGCCTGTACAATCACCTCTGGTTAGTCACCAGCGGTTAGCGAACGCAAATTATTTAGGAGTAAATGTTTTATGTTGACAGATTCCGAAGACAAAATAGTTGTTCAGAGGTAACTACAATTCTCCTTAACGAGCACGTACTATCATGTCCCTTTGAAAGACAGATAGATTCTTGCTCTTATCTTATCGTCAGTAATAATAAAAAACAGCGCAACAATATCTGCCATAAACTTCCTATTTATACGCCGTAGAAGTAGGGTTCCCAAATTTATCCACATGTGACGGCAGGGGATTGTTTGTTCTTAGTTAAGCTAAGAGCTACACAATGGACTATCTGTGTTCTCTCCACCACGGGTATCGAAACCCGGTTTCCAGCGTTGTAAGTCTGCAGACATACCGCTGTGCTACAGATGGGGAGCACAGCAGAAAAAAGTATAACTCCGAATTTCAGAGCTGGCGAGCCGGGTTCGAATCGTGTGCGATACCACTAAATATTTCCCACACTTTAAGCTGTGGGTGAGTTATAAGAGTAACTGTCAATTCCTTAGCATGAATACTGGGTAGTAGGGTGCTGCTGACAAGATGCCTTCCTTCTGGTCAGTAGCTCAAAATTAAGGACGGCGGCAGATAGCTTTAGTAGTTTTGCCATAAATACAAAGTCTAGTTGATGAGAAATACTGAAATTTCAGCATTATAACATCATAGCTAGCATACACTGTTTCCAACATAATAAACGTGAAAAATGTATCCATTTTCAGTTATTTTATAGTTATAAGTTTTCAAAAAAACATGCAAAAGTCCGTAGGAAATACAGAATTACGACTGCATGTTGTCCGAAAGAAAATTATCCGAAATCCATATGGTAGGGATAGTTTCTAATAAAATGTTTTTGTTTTTAATCCGAAAAAATACACACTTGCGTTCGTTGCACTTCTCTTCTATTAAGGCGTCAAGAAATTAATGTTGCGTTTTGGAACACTTTCATTAACCACCCCCCAAAAACGTACATCACGTATAACAGTTAAACGAACCGTTAGTGTAGCCTATCGAAGGTGTAAAGTTTAGTATACTCTAATACCTTATAGTGATGGCACACGACGAGACACACATTCGGCGTGTAATGCTGTTTGAATAAAAGAAGGGAAACAACGCCTCTGTAGCCACAAAGAATATCACAAGTGTTTATGGAAATGTTTTGAACGTTCGTAAGTGTCAACGACGGTTCAGTAAATTTCGTTAAGGTGACTTTAGCCTTAAAAACTGTGATGGCAGGGGCCGGCCTGTTGGAATTGATATTGATGCTCTGAAGACGCTTGTTGCCACGTCCAGTCATACTCTATCTAACGACCGTGCATCTTTACCGTGCTGCGTAATTTCCATTGTAAAAGGCTACGTCGTAAGGCTTTTGCGTTTAAGATAAAACCACTCCTCCTTGAATGGTTTCCATAATCCACCTTATGCACGAAGACGATATTCTTCCAACGCCTATTTGTTTTGAATGTTCGTAAGTGTCAACGATGGTTCAGCAAATTTCGTTCAGGTGATTTTGGCCTTAAAAAACTGTGAT
>NW_013665610.1:4181842-4192714 GCF_000517525.1 Limulus polyphemus
TATTCTCCAGATATGGCACCATCAGATTGCCATCTTTTTCGTTCGCTGCAACACCATCTTAATGGGAAAACGTATGCAAATGTGGAAGATGTTAAAGAGAACGTCGACATGTTTTTTGCTTCAAAGCCAAGTGATTTCTTTTAGCAGGGCATTAACAACCTGGTTGTAAGATGGAAAAGCATCATCGATAAGAATGGAGACTATTTCATTTGATAAATATTTTTGTTTTGATGTATAAGTTGTTCGGGTTTTTCATCTAAAAAAGCGACATTAATTTCTTGACTATATAATATTTTCAATAGATAGCGAAGTTTCATACAGCTCACCGTGGAAGTACAACAGATAAGATTTGATGATGTTATTGTAAGATTATCAATTAAACTGATGGACGAATAGTAACAATGTATCAGTCTGCAATGCAATTTAATTCAGACAAATAGGGACACACTTGCAGTAAGGTTCACAATAAAAATAAAGCTATTATTAACTCCAAAAAACCTTAGAGAATAACAACAACTTACATTATAAAGCGAACAAATGATTTATTATTATTATATTCACAATACGTCCGACAGTAATTATTGTGTGTAAATCCACATATGAATATACTAAGCAATACTTTGGCGAAACAATAGCAATTCTTAACATCAGATTTAAAACGCATTGGCTTATCTTTCCAAGTAGATAGGTATGTATCTTCACTAACGATTATTGACAAAAAAAAAAGTTGTACTACGATTGTACACGACTGAAGCCTTAACAAGAAAGCTAACTTCGTGAACATAAATCAGGATGTGATCTTACACGATCAGAGAGGTTTACTGATAAGTGACATTGATTGAAATCAAGTATTTGCGGTCGATTTCATTCAATAATAATAATTCTTAAAGTGAATCTTTAGAATTTCCATTTGAAATAGGAGAGTTACAAACTAAAATGTATTCATTGTAATAGAAAGTATATAACAATGATTTGCTTGAAATATTGTTTGAGTTTCGTGGAACGTTAGTTTTTCTCTTATTTTTTTATGGTTTCTATTAACTTTGTAAACTCGCTTTCTCTTTAATATGTTGTTTTCCTAAAGCTAGAAAAACACTTTTTTTTTAAAAAATGAGATATCATTTGATGGGCAGATTTATTCAGAAATTCTGGTGCGCGTTCCTTTTCATGACAAGGCACTACAGTAGTAATTAAATGGACCTGTAAAACGTATTAAGTGATAAGAAAAAATATAGGCGATCTCCAAGAAATTATTTGGCTTTTTTAGCTTACTGTTTAAGAATAAAATCAAACTTTGGGATATATATTTTTCGTCTCTAGATGCAGGAGTGGCGCACCGCTAGAAATACGATGTGTGTTTGCTTTGTTTTTGTTTCCATAATTAACCAAACTCTCTTCAAGAGTCAAAGAATTTTTCAAAATGCATAATAATTATCAACAAACGTGACAAAAGTTTGAAAAGTTCAACCCAAAGGTTCATAAAGTATAGCGCAGTCAGTCTTACATAAAAAGTTTCAGATCTGACCTTCCACCATTACAGGCAGTACTGGAGACAGTTTATTTTATTTATACATACTATTTAGTCTGTTTTGGTCTATGTGTTATGTGCACACCTCAAAATGGTTTTGCTGATTGAGTCAAAATCTAGAATCTATGTATAAATAGTCATATGCTCTAAGGTTAAGTATCTTGAGAGAAATTCATTGAGTAGTAACCTCAACATTGGATATCGTGCCATAAATATTGTACTATACTTGGCTTATTTCATTGTTTTCCAAAATATATCTTTGCATCGTATATTCACAAATAGTTTCGGGCATTTAAAAAGGCGCAGAAACTTTTTACAGGTAATTTTCTTTTCACGAGAGTTACATAACTCTGTAAACTTTATTTAAGAAATTTCAATTCATTAACACGTTCTTGTTCATTGTTATTAAGCACAAAGCTGCGCAAAGGGCTATCTGTGCTCTGCCCACCACGGGTATCGAAACCTGGTTTTTAGCAGTATAAATCCGCAAACATACCACTGTGCCACTGGGGGGGGGGACATTCATTAACATACTATGAAAATTTCTATATACTTTAATTATTATATGTGTAAATTACAAATAAAATATGGTTTGTTTGTTTGTAATTAAGCACAAAGCTACACAATGGGCTATCTGTGCTCTGCCCACCACGGGTATCGAAATCCGGATTCTAGCGCTGTAAGTCCGCAGACATACCGCTGTGCTACTGGGAGGCTATAAAATATGGATACAGTACGTAAGAAATCAAATATTGTTTTATTTGGAAGTAGAGTAGTACTATATATGGACTCATGGGTTGGCTAGTGTCTTTTAGCCTTCATCGATACTTCATAGAATTGATTCAAATTTTCACTATAACAATTCAAAAAAAAATGTTCGAGAAGTTTGTTTTAAAGAGTAGTAGTCACATCAGTATTACTTTGTAAATAGTCAATTAAAATACAAATCATTTAGTCATGTCCTCACCAGCCACTTCTTCTTGGAAAATATTTCTTGGTTACGATATTTATAGTGCAGATTCCCCCCCCCCCCCCAACTAAGTTACCACGTCCCCAGTGCTACAACACCTAAAGCTATGACTCTGATTTATAATTTCGGTTTAATTTATTAGGTGGGATTTATTTATTCCGTAAAATTGTTTTATTTGAACAGGAAAAAAACAATAAAAACATACACATATAGTGTAACAAATACAGAAATACGATCGTTATAGGTTATAGGAGGACACAAATATGCGTAATTGGTTTACTTTACCGAGTTGAAATAAGTGTGTTTTAGATAACTTTCAATGCATTCACATATAATTCATCTGACAAGCGGTGAGCTTATGAGCTCATAACACTAAAAATAGAATTATGATACTTGCGGTGATCACAGCGCAGATAGCCCACTGTGTAGCTTTATGCTCAAACGTCAAAACAAACAAACAAATTCAGACAAGTATAGTAATTTATTTTGAAAATGTTGTTTTTGCTTAGAAGTTCATTAAACACGTTTCCCGATCGAATGTTTTTTTGCGTTCTTCCTAAATAATGAATGAGGAACTAAAAAGGTGCAGTCTAGAGAAGCGTATGATCAAGCTTATCAATATAAACCATGTATAAGAATTACCATACACACGCAATTTTCATATACTTCTTGGTAACAAACAAACAATAAAAACATGAAGAAAAAAAAAAGATTCATCTTATTAGTCTTTGTATTTTTGCACAGTTTCATTTCAATAATTGTTGTCATTGTAAGATACATTGAACCGTTGGTTTATCTCCTTTCTGCCCCTTTGTACGTCTCACAAACGATGTTTTATTTGAGTTTTTCTTCTATGTTCGATTGAAATTCTGCTGTAGCAGTACTGGCTAAATGTCAAAGCCAAATGTTATCGGACCACACATCATTATCTTTAAAATGTATTTCATTCTTCTAGGAATCACGTTTGGAAACATAATTGAATAATGGCGCTGAAATTTTTGCACTCATTAATTCTTAGGTAATTAAAGATCAAATCTTTAAAATTTGGTTTGATAGAATATCACTTTTGGCAACGCTGTAAAATTTTAAAGATCTTTCCAGAAAGTTTATTAATTTTATAGTTTTTATCAATAGCAAGTCTAAATCGAATTGATGCAAAATACAATGGTATTTAAAATTTGTTTGTCATATCTCTAGTGAGTACAAACCAAAGGAAATGTACAAACATTAAAAATATTATATATGTTTTCACACAAGTTTTTTTTTTCCAATAATAACCTAAAACGCAAAGACTACAGAGTTAGTCTCCAGTCATCATCCTCTATAAAGGAATGATGAATTCTAGCCAAAATATTTTGTGTGTTGTTTATCTTTACCATGGGTGGACGAAAATACCTGGTATTAACTTAGAAACATTAGCGATACTCATAAATGCTGCACAGTAGAGTTTAATAATGTTCCTTTATCTGTTTTGACAGGTTTAGTGGTTCCGCTCTGTAATTGTGTCTTGTTCTAGACAAACATCTTATTTCCTCACTTGTAAAAGTTTAAATCATATACAGTAGAGACATTGATGTAATGAAAGTGAATGTTTCACGTTTGATCTAGGCTTGAATTGAATGAATTTTAATAAACTTAAAACAAGTTAAATGTAGTTACATTAATAATTGCTGCCTCTTCTGTTTTTTTTCTCGAAGTTTCGTTTTCGATTTAAATTGTTCTCCTTTTTGAAAACCTTGAGAGAAACTCAAGAAATAGCGACATACTTGAAAATTGATACGTATTTCAATTTGTAATTAATTTTTTGTTTCGGTTTGAAGAAAACATTATTTGCTGAACACTTCAAGATACTTATTTCATGGCAACATGTCAACGAACGACTGATTTTTTAGGTAGAATCTTAATATAAGGGACTTATTTAGCCTACATTGATGGAAAATGGATAAACTTCACGACGAGATTGACCTGGTTTGCTTTTGTTTTTGTCTCTAGTGTATAACGGTAATATTTTGAAATATATCGACTTTTCTCAATTTAACTGTATTTTAAATCCTCAATGTTTGTATTTCAGTACTAAATGAAATGGAAAAGTACGATTATATATTTAATGTTCAGTTGCTGCTTTTATTAGACTTTGTCTGAGGAATTAATACAGCTGAGCGTGTTTGAGAGAACTAGAGCGTGCACAAAACAAACATTTATACAGCTGCATGATCAGATGTTCAACTTTTATTTGCTATCGACTAGTCATTGTTTCATTTTCAAAGCAACCATTTATACAACTGCATGATCAGATGTTCAAGTTTTATTTGCTATCGACTAGTCATTGTTTCATTTTTAAAGCAACCATTTATACAACTGCATGATCAGATGTTCAAGTTTTATTTGTTATCGACTAGTCATTGTTTCATTTTTTAAAGCAAGCATTTATACAGCTGCATGATCAGATGTTCAAGTTTTATTTGTTATCGACTAGTCATTGTTTCATTTTTTAAAGCAAGCATTTATACAGCTGCATGATCAGATGTTCAAGTTTTATTTGCTATCGACTAGTCATTGTTTTATTTTTAATACTTAAGTTTCATACATGCAAGAGATTATCGAAGAGGTTTCAATGTAGGGCTTGACATGGCTTCGTGGTAGGGACACTTCACTCGCAACCTACAGTGGGGACGTTATGATATGACGGGCTATCCCATTGTTCGTTGGTAAAAAGTAACCCAAAAGTTGGTGGTGGGTGGTGTTCACTAGCTGTCTTTCCTGTAATTCAACAACAACAACAATAATAAACTTTCCGATAAGGTAAAGTAAGCGAACAACTACATTTAATAAAATTGCACACATTATATGTTATATGTGTGTATAGATATATATACATGGGAGAGGAGTAAAGTTTAAATTGAAAAATGAGTTACATCGAGAGATCTCAGAAATTATCTTAGCGATATCATACGGTTTTAAGTTTTATTTTAACCTGAAAAAATCTATAATAAATCAGTAAGGGATAATGGTGAACTTATAAGAATTTAGTCTTAGTTAGGACAACGTCATAACGGTTTCCTTCTGGGAACAATTCTCTAAAATCCACCAAAAATCGGTGTCATTTGGTCAAGAGAGAGAGGAGGAAAATAATTATTAAAATTTTGTCACCTTTAGTTTCCTTTATCTCTCACGAATCATATATACATATCTATAATTTAGTTTTGTCGCCATTTTCAAACTTTAATCTAACGCCCTTTACTAAATATTTTAGTAGTGAAAATGGTTAGTTTTTTTGTAGTAGTTGTTTCGATCATTTTCGAATGAGTTGTGGACGATACGTTGTTTCTCAGTCTGTTGAAAGAAGTATTATGTATTTGTTAAAGTCGTGTTAGATAACATCTTTGCATATATACGTTAATTATATGATAAAGATGGATTGTGGTGTTTCCACTGATAAGCATGTCTCTGTAATTTATTTGAAGTTAAGCGTGTTGTTCAAGTTTTGAACACAAAAACACGCCATTATCATACAGGTATGGGGCCTTTGGCCTAATTTTCATTACGGTGATAAATGGAAATTCACGACACACTGAAGGATTTTTCTCAGACACAAAATATCCACCAGGTGCGAACTGTACTTTTAATTGTGTATGTTTTTGCTTAGCTTGAGAAAACAAATTGTGATATTTTTCATCCACCTCTCCCCTACGAAAAATGTATCATTGTGTCACTTATCACAATATTTACTTAAAAATAAATAGTATAAATATAAAAAAAATAGGGCTATTATGCTATTCACTAGAATGTGGTTCAGAATAATCTAGAATTATCAAAGAACCAAATATTCATAAAATCTTATGGATTTTGGTTCTGGTTTATATAATTACGATCGTTTTGATTGATTCGCTTTTTAGAAAGAGCATTCTGTGAAGTGGAAAAAATATTTCTAGTAGTTAATCAAAACTTTATCCGCGATGATTAATGTACTGATTAACTTGACATATTGTTAAATTGAGAATAATTCAGGCCTAAAGGCATTTTTTTATTTCATTAATTTTCCCTTCAATTATTTGACGTCACTGTGCCTGTGATTAATTTGTAAGACGATAGGGGGATGGAGGATCGATGTTTGCTGTCAACAGTTTTAAGTCACTAGCCTAACAAGCAATCGATTAGTTCGCCACTAGATGTGAGATCCATTTATTTTTACTGTTAGTTTTTCTTCTTTATCCCACCCAACTCTGAAACAAGCACGTGCGCTGCTCTTCCAACTGCCCGTGCCATGTTGTGCCCTGTGTTTGTAGCACATACATACAAGAAAAGATCTCACCCTCTACGAAGCGAGCCCGTCTTCGCATTGCATAGGTAGAGCATGCGTACTAACGGATGATAAGCCCGTAGGCTGGTTGAGGCTTAATTTCAATAAGCTTAGGCAAGTATGATTTACACCTACACGTGGTTAGAGGTGGGGCGTTATGTCACATATACTTCATCCTCAGCAGGTAAGTTGAAGTTTTGTCAGAGGTCCATTTTATTTTGTATTTGTTGAAGATATAACGTGGTTTTATTAATAAACGTTTACGGAAGACAAGTCTCTACTGGAAATGTCAACAGGCGAGAGTCAGGTATAATATAGTAATGTCTAAACGACATTTTCATGGCGTACTAGTACTAGTAGTAACCAATTCTTGTCACCACCCGATTTTATATTTTCTCGGTCTCAGAACAGAAACAGGGAGTCTTTTGTTATTGCTTTTAGTTCTGATATGCATGTTTCTTCTCGTCCTTCAAATAATTGTGTTCCCGTGTGTTTTAAGACAATCGTGATAATAGCACGTAAATATGGGTGGTGGTTGGAAGAAAATATTGATTTAAAGTCCACGTTAAGATGTAGCTCACTGTTTTAAATATACTATGCAGTCTCATCTTGGCGTTAACATCCAACATACATTAAGCTAAGAATTAGACTATAAATACAAGAATTAAGTGTTGATTAGTAATCCTGCTGATTCAAACTGTTTTTTTTTTCCAGCCGGTTACTAACGTTTTAAAAGACTTTGTGATTACGTTCAACGTTATTAGTTGGTTTGTTCAATTTCCAGGCTTAATGATTATATTTCAGTACGAGCCTATTTGTATATTTAAGGCTGGGAATTCTGATTTGAATGGACCAATTAAAACCCACATTTCCACAAATAAAATCCTATTCTGATCATTTGAAAAATATCTTTTAAAATACTATATTGAAATATTTTAGTTATATTTACTAGTTTAACGTGGAATAGCCGAGATAGAAAAATCAATCTGAAATCTATGTAACAGTAACGTTTTACGAATTTGGTTTCGTAAATGACAATTCCCAGTTATGTAACCCTGATTATCAAATTAGTATAAAAATAAAGTATTGAAAATATGCACCTTATAGTTGGATTGATAATGCATGTTTGCTATGAACAAGCGTGTTATAAACACTGGATTATATTTATGTCTCCGCAGATATACATTCTGTTTTTCTATTGTTTTCTCTTTTTCTTCCAAACACTTTTCAATCGACCATCATTCCTTCATTTCTCGGTGGATTGACCTGAGACTTGGTAGGATTATATCTTGGTCCAATACGGCCAAACTTCTTTTTCATTTAAACCTTTGTAAGGATTTTATGGGATCAAATGTCAAACAACTCAAAAATGTATATTTTTGGGTTCTGTGTGGTCATATTTGCAGCAATCAAGATGAAAATTGGTACAAATATAAATTTTCATGTGCCCAACACATTGACATACGAAAAAGTTGGATTTGCCCATTTATGGTCATTTTATTGGGTCAAAAGATCACAAAATAATTTTAGGTTGTTTGGTCCATTTCTTGGCTATATTTCGACCAGTGTATGTGGTATTTAGTACTAAGATACTCTTTGTAGATCCCAAACAACGATATAGACAGTTTTAGAATTTTTGTCTTTTTGCTCAATTTTTCAGCGAGGAAAGCACAACTTGGGGCTTTCGTGACCTGTACCAACCAACTTACATTGGATTTGGTACAAATATACCTTCTTGCAGGCCCTAAGCAGAGATATAGACAGTTTTCGATTTTTCTGATGTCAGAATTCGCCATGTTGGGATTGCGTGTCGGAGACATGTTGCATTCGCCCGCGAATGTTCTCCTCTTTAATTTTAAATCGATTAAGTGTTATGATCGTGCTTTATTCGCACTTCCCTTCTTCTTATGTCCATCAAATTTATTTGGGTACTGCATATTTCTATCAGGAATTCACTCGTATCAATGTAAGCCTAAAAAATGGTATTTGTTACTGATAATCATTAACAAATTGATTTGGAAAAACGTGTCTTACTGGCAGCATATTACTTTCTTCCTTCGCCTCTCTGTTTATTTGTTCTTTCTTCGCATCTCCCGGTCTTTTTTTCTATTTTCTTGGTTGAACTCCCATCTTTTATATGCCTTTCCCAAACCCATGGGGAAACCGTCCCCTTTCTTTTTGACCTTACACCTGTTTCTCGTATACTGGATTATAAAGTTTCATACCATAGATGATCTTGTCGTTTTCTTATCGGTTGAACTTAGAGAGGTGGCTGCTAACTCCAATCTTTTTCTAATCACTTGGAGAACTGTAATTTCTTTATTAATTAGAGACTGGCCAAAGGCCGGCCACTTTCACACCTCTCCCAACTTCAGTTGATATTCCTTACACCTTACTTGGTAACATTAAGTCCTATGCAATCTCTTTGTGTTATAAATCCTCTCATATTTCACAGTCAATCTCTCATTATTGTATACTCAGCTAAAGCGTCCCAAGTTGAGATATTCCTGTGTATATGGCTTCACCACCAAACATCATAACTCAACCATTTCATCATATACGTCTTCAAACAAGTCAGTGGTTGTTTCTGGTTCCGAGTTTTCTTTTTCATCTTATCACAAAATTATCCTATTTGTGCTCTTTCTGTAAGCATATGTCAAACACAACTCCCGCTAGCAAATCTGTTGTTATCATATTTCCTTCTCTGGCTGTTTAATGTTTCAATACACCGTTTACTTGAAGTTTTTCATCACTCAGTAGCTCGATCTTCCATTTTTTTTCCATTCGTTCGTGGGTTTGAAGAAGGTTCAGCGCTACCTGGAACACCCACAGCTTCTGCCTAAATTACTGCCTTGATTTTTTTTATTTCGCGTACTACCCGTAATGACTTGGTTGGAACGCTTGGCTGTCTGTCTCAAAGTAGTTTAAAGGATATGTTGTTTTTGATAACATAGTTTAAATGACATCCTATAAATATTCTGTTGTAATTTTTATAATATCCATAATAACCTTGTTTAAGAATAATATAAACATCTTATGATCTAACCTTTATACTTTCCATAAGAACATGATTAATTATATCTCGTAAAAAAAAAAATCCTGTATTCTAATCCTCATATTACCCGTGGGCTGGGCGGTGACCCTGCGGTTAGTGGGTCAAACGGTGAATCCAAGGGTCGATGGTTTGTGTCTCGTTGCTGCAAGGTTCTGCTTCGGATTTTTGGCCCTTATAAGAGTGACTTACAAATCCCACTATTCAATTAGAGTAGCCAAAGGATTGGCGTTGGGTGCTGTTGATTACCTGCCTTTCCTTTAGTCTATCAACTCGTAATTAGAAACAGCTAAATGTGCGCTAATATCCTAAACAAACGTGGTTTAAATGACATCCTGTGTTATAATATTCATACTACTCATTATGACTGGGTTAAATGGCATGTTATTGAGTGTCTTATATCATGTAACTTATATCACCGATATAATAAGCAGCGTAAACATTATAAAACTGGAATTGTTAATGGTCTAACCTTATCTAGTTTCTTTTAACATTTTGATCTATGTGTTGAGACCTGTTTCAGATCTCATTGAAGCGATTCTGATGCTTGCTTTAGACATTATTTAAACAACATGTTGTATATAACAATGTTGTTGGAGGATATACCTGTTGTAACATACTGATATGATATCAATTACATTGTTTTATGCTAATGTACTATACATAATATCCAAATGATGTATTTAATAATGCATTTTATATACGTAAAATGAGCTTCATAAACGAACTGCTAACTAAAACAATGTTGGAAAAACTGCTTGAAGCAATCATTATGAAATTTTCTTCACTAATCCTGTTTTCTGTTCCTTTCACATTTTTCATCACTTTTTGAAATCCAGATCAAGAAAATGTACTGATAATTAGATTTATTTTGGGGGGACTGAGTGTTTGTTTGTTTATTTGTTGTTGAGCACAAAACTACACAATGGGATATAATAAATAAACTTGATATGCCGAAGATTGTTTAATCTCGGAGTCTAAGTTCAAGGGAGGTCCAGTTCAATCTACAACTTGATCAACGT
>NW_013665610.1:4193714-4219454 GCF_000517525.1 Limulus polyphemus
TTATATATATATATATATGCATCCCCCCCACTAGGATAGTAACAATAATGAATATATATACTATTCAAACACCAAAAAAACGAAACTATTACTGCAAACCAGATTGCAGAAGATTTTAAGACTTTGTTGAACATAAATTTCCTCTAAATAAGACTCGTAGCAGCATTTAAACTGTTTCCTGACAAAAGAAAGAGAGTCAAAATGGCGCTGTGTTTCAAGAAATGGGTGATTCAGTGAAGCCTGAAAACGCTTCAGTTTACTACATAATGTATTGTAATTTCGAATGGCCTGAAACTGAATTAAATGATAATTTAGATTTAGAAATTAAATAAATGTCGATATGTATACAATTTATTAAACTTGCCAACAAGATTGATGCACACCATTATTTTTAATACAAATATATTTTAATACACAAACAATTTACAATGACAGTTATTATAAATAATGGTCTATGTACAAAAGTTTTACAAACTTACAAACAATCTGGTCCTATATCTGGTCTGGAACTTCCTTGATGAGATAATTAATTTTGAGTGGATGTAGATACAATTCACTTAACAGGGAGCTAGCTAGCTCTGTGTTTTTTGTTCTTCGCTGGCCACTCACCGAGTTTTCCACCGCTGAAGTTGTATAATGTTTTCGTAAAAGTACTAATGTCTGATGTGAATCCGCTGAAGTTAAATGGTTTGCAATATTCGAAATCTATAATCGTTCCTGGTCAAATATCTGAAGTTTCCGATTAATAAGCCTTATAACAATCACAGTTATAGTTTCCAAGGTTTATAGCATACCAACTATATCAAACTAATAATATATATTGTCTTTTGGCGCGGCGCGTTGGTTATATTTATAGGCATGAGTAGAGGTTTTCGAAATTTCAGCTTATGCAACAATATAAACGATACACTAGTGTTTACGTACACACATATATTGTTGATTCTTATACTCGAGAATTTTCTGCAATTTTATTGAATAGGCGGAAATTTCGCAATACAGATTTAACAGTATAAGCTATGCACATTTCTATATATAAATTTAACTTAAACATTGATATTAAAATAAATATAGGATAGTAAATCCGTCACACCTCCCTCCTTAGAGAATTAAAAATTGTCTAACGCCAATTTTTAACTAAGATATTATGTATATACATTGACAACAATACATTAAATATAATACATTATCAAATAATTATACAACTTCAATAATCATGACAGTATACAACACAATCAATACAATGCTGTTTTCCAGCAAATAAGATATTTCTTTTTGCATCTTATCGGCCTTGATTGGATTCACACGATAGGGATGTTGTTTCACAGAAGAAGCATCACCTACATCTACATCATGAACAGCTATGTTGGTTTGATTAGGAACATCCGGAAATATAGATTCGTAGTCAATTAATAAACTAGCAAGTTAATTTTTCTCTTCAGGAGACAGGTGAGTTTTGAACCAAGATTGGCCAGAATCTCAGAATTACTCAGTTTGATGTTGCATTCATCTCCAATATTTTCAAATTTACTGGTGTCTGACTCAAAGCAACTGTCATCAGTATCAGAATAACACTTAACGGCTAAAATATTTTCGGATGCATCTCATATGTGATAGGGCTTCAACATATTAGCATGACACAGTTGGGTAGCCTTTCGACGATCAGGTGTTTTTACAACAAAGTCCGTATCATTAACTTTCCGAACAACCTCGAATGGACCATGATACCTAGCTTTGAGTGGATGTCCCATAATGGGTAACAATACTAAAACAATGTCACCAGGAAAGAACTTACGCTCTTCAGCTTTGTGATCATAAACATTTTTCATTATTGCTTGGAATGGCTTCAAATTTTCCCGAGCCGATTTACAAGCACGTAAGAGTCTGAACAAAAACTTGGAAACGTAATCCAGTAAATGCATTTCTTCCAGATCGTCCTCCAACCATTGTTCCTTCAGCAACGTCGAAGGACCACGCACTGAATGGCCAAACACCAACTCAAACGGGCTAAACCCTTACGACTCCTGAACTGACTCACGAAAAGCAAATGATAATAAATTAACTCCTTCATCCCAATCCTTCTCATTATCGAGACAGTAAGTCCGCATCATATATTTTAGGGTAGAATGGAATCTCTCAAGAACACCTTGCGATTCTGGATGATACGCACTAGATTTTATCTGTTTAGCACCGAACTGATAAACAACTTGTTGAAACAGCCCCGACGTAAAATTTGATCCCTGATCAGACTAAATTTCTTTGGGCAAGCCTACAAAAGTAAATAAATTAATTAAAGCCTTAGAAATATTTTGGGCTGAAATGTTTCTCAAAGGGATAGCTTCAGGGAATCGAACTGATGCGCACATGATAGTCAACAAATACGAGTTTTTGGTAAAGGTCCAACACAATCAACAATCACATGACTGAATGGTACTTTGAAAGCTGTGATATATTTCAAAAGACAAAACTGAGAAATGTCTTGCCTAATTTTTGGCCAAAAGAAATGCCTCATAATTTTGTCATATGTCTTGTTGACACCTAAATGACCTCCCACGGGGAGTTCATGGCCAATTTTCAATATTTCAGAACTATATTCTTTGGGAATAAAGATTTGTTAAACTACAGACCAATCCTCTGAAGATGTCGCATCTGGTGGTCTCCATTTCCTCATAAGCACACCGTTTTTGAAAAAATAACCATTTGGAACTTTCATTAGTTCGTCAATAAGACTTATATTTGGAAGTACTCTTTGAAACGGTTCTGTTTTCATCCTATTGACAAAATGATTTTATTTATAGGAAAGAGCAACATCACTGATATGACATACAACATCTTTAATAACTGCAAAATGGTCAGTTACATTTGTGTATAATTACTGAACATTTCGGAGTAAACAAATTCCACCAAACCAACGCTAAATTATGAGAAATACAAGATTGAATATGGACAAAAATGTTGGTATAACTGAAGCATATAAAGATAGATAAATATGTAGATTTTATTCGATTATAAATGTTATCTATCTATCTTACTTTCTGTGTCTAAAGTAATTAATTTGCTTAAACACATTAAGGCTTTTAAGGCCATATTATTATATTTTTACCTAAAGGCTTTGGTCTTTGTTAATCCACAAATATTATAAGGATATGGGAGTTTGATAACATCGGTGTTATAACCTATCAACTGCAAGATATAAATATAGAAACAGAACAATTAGTCAAGAAAATGAAATAAATAGATTACACCACGTTCCTAGCTCTAATGGGTATTACCAGACAAATATAGATGAAGTATTTACTTAAAGAATAGAGGGATCTAATTAATATGGCATGATTTTTCCGAAACATTTGAAACATGACAAATATACACTTTCAAGCTTACAACATTGATGTCGATAGGAAACGGATGGTGAATAGTACATCCTCTATCCCACATATAAATATAAGATGCTTAATATGAACTAGGAATATTCTGAGCAAATAATCTTAAAATACATACCATATAAACGTTCTAGAAAACAATACATGACCAGTCAGCTTCTTTGAATCAATATAAGGTGTGAAATTTTCGAAAAGCTTGGAAAGTTTTAGTTGCGTCACTCGATGGAAATGTGTTAAACTCATGCATGTTTTTGCATATGGAAATAATATTTGTGTATTTATTTTATTTTGAATCTATAAATGTTCACATGCACGCTTTACAATATTTGAATGATCCATTCAATAAGTTCACATAAATCATTACTTACCCTCCATAAGTTATGATACTTCATATTTCGATAGTACCATATTGTATAAAAGTATTTAATCCGCCATATTTTCAGGGTTCGAAGGCCGAAATATGCTTATAAGTAACCATAAACTTTAAACGAATACAATTCTTTTATTTGAACAATTAATGAACTCAAAATTACAATTTGCCATGAAAATATAATTTTTGGAAACAACGTATTTCAATGAAAATTGTATTGCAAGGGAATGTTTTGAATTTAATATTTACTTAATGCATCTAAAGACTTTGTTTCTCTTATTCAAAATTAGATGTATTTTATCAAATATGTATATATATATATAAACATCATTATTTAGGCCTAATTTAAATCTGCAAGGCAGGTCGAACATCTTGAGGAGTTATTGGATTTACGTTCAAAATTTAAATTTACAATAGTCACTATAAGCTTTCATATATATATATTTACAATAAATCTTTTTGTTTATTGTAAATTTTAAGTATGTTGGAATTTTATTCTAGACTTTTAGAGGGTTTACATTTTATTATGTAAGTAATTTATTTATATCTTAATGATTTGAATCAGTGCTCACACAATTTGCTGTGATATTTTATATATTTTTTTAAATTTATGTGTAAATCATATTGTTTTTGAAGTGAGAAGAAGTAAAACCCGAAAGTAGCGAAAGCTACAAAACTGGTTATCTTTGAAGAATAAGTAATTTTCAATGATCTTAAAAGTTGAAAAGACGAATAAAACAAATTATTTCATGAAATACACATAGATATAATTAATTAATGAATTAATCTTTATATAAGTAAAGTAGATGTGTTGTAAGTAATATCTATACATATTTATATGTATTTGTGGTATTCATCTGAATATAGATGAATGTTGTGTAATTCAAAAGCCAGTATCAATTGTTCACTTTACTTAATATTTTCCATTTCTTTTTATAAAAAGAATAGACTGTTTGTAGTTAAGCACAAAGCTACACAATGGGCTATCTGTGCTCTACCCACTACGGATATCGAAACCCGGATTCTAGCGTTGTAAGTCCACAGACATATCGCTGTGCCACTGGGGGCCTAAAAGATTAGTAATAATTCAGTGATGCAAATTACAAGTTACTGCAAAACACTAGACACGCATAAAAAATATTAAATGTCTTTTATCATTTTGTGTGCTCAATGGCATTCACTTATAATTAACGTTTTACACAAGTAAGGTAATATCCGGAATTTCCACCAGCTTCTATTTTACTTTGTGGAAAAATGATCGCTCAGATTATCTTGCTTATCACATTTTTGGGACTTCCGACAGGCGTTCTTATTGTTCTTGATCATACATAATCATTGTATTTTGTCGACTAGTTGTGAGTGTGGACAGCGTGGCAGTTTATTAGATATTGTTATATCTATTTTTATATTTGGATTTTGTACTGAAATATTTTACAACAACTTCTGTAATCCCTTTTTGAAATTGGAATGTCGTCTCATTTTATACCGGATTAAAAACAACATAAGAACAAGTTATTCTTCTTTTAAGAGATCCCCCGGTGGATCAGCGGCTAGGTTACTGACTTACAACCCTTAAATCCGATGTTTGATTTCTCGACTTGGACAGAGTACAGATGCAGCATTCCATAGCTTTGTACTGACAAAAAACAATAACAGATGTTAAGAATGTTAAATGTAACTACTATTTCCTCACCGATGTATTAAGATAATAAAAGATAAAGGTATTAGTTTTTAGTAATTGATTTTGTATTGTTAGAACTACATTCTGTATTTACAGAATAAATTTTCACCCAAAAGGTTTCTATCCAACGAAAAACTATATACATATATATATATTTATAAGTGCACGTAGTATCAGGCATAGAACTAGAATAAAAATTGTTGTTTAGACACAATAACCTGCAAGAATAGGATTCAATACTAATAAATCTAATAGTGTCTATCTTAAGTATGCGTATGCATTATTTACTTGATTTTTAGTTTATATCTTGCTGTGTATCTCTACTTTATACATCAACATCATTCTGTAGTTAATTACAATAATACAATAATTTATTGCATGTATAGTATGACGAAATAATTACACGTTAACAATTACGCACCATTTTGTGTGTTTGGTCCTTTTTAAATGCACTTACACGTGCTTCACGACCGCTGAGGTTCAACATCATCCAAAACCTTTGATATATTCCACACGGATAAAACTGAGGAAAATGAAAAACAATTTAGAATAATTGGTTTACATAATGTAAATACTCTGTAAAACCCAAAGGTATATCGCTAAAAACGTTACCTTTGAAAGAGTGATGTTTTAAAAATGATTAGAGCATTTTACTGCCAATGGGAGATTAAAATTTAATGTGAGGAAAAGACTCCAAGGTAAACATCGACATAAATAAATTCTGAAATATAAAACAGACATAGAATTAGAATAAAAAATTGAACTGTTCGCAGACATTTTGTAAAAACAAACAAACAGTGATCTATGTGAAACAGCTGCAGCCAATTGGTCTAATATTTCACATCTGAACATGGTCAAACATTTGAACTTTGTTAAGTATCATAAAAGTTAGAAAAACGAAGAGGACAGTATGCTGCGGATTAAGTTCTTTGGAAACATTAGGATAGTTTTTGAGATGAGGCGTGACCAGGAGAAGCTTAAGTAAAAGGACTGACATGACCTAGTTTCAGTTGTGGGAACGTTATAGCTGTGACAGTCAACCATTCAGTTACGAGTCGCTACATAATAATTAGCGGGTGTTAAATGGACTTTGAAGTCTTTGTCCTGGTGTAGCTCAGGTTGAAAATATCAAATATACCTAGTATAAGAAAGATTGTGTAAGAAAAATAATGAAATATATTGATGGTCGTGTAACGATATGATGATGTTTTTCGGATGCAGAAATATGGGCTAGATACGCTGTCAGAGTAACATGAAAGAACTAGTATCACGATAATTCTGGTTCGTTATGCAATACCTAGTGGGCGACATTTATTTGGTTCTGACTTTGTATTTCAGCAGAATAATGATCCGAAAAACACTGCCTTCCGAATAAGAGTTATATGGAGGATAACGGAAAAAAATGACGCTATTTAAATTATGAAACAACCAGTTCAAAGTTCCGATACTAATTTAATTGAAAATGTATGGTAATATTTTGAAATGTATTGTTGTGGAAAGAGAAGTCATGTAATCTACAGAGGCTTTGAAAAATTAAAAAAAAGAGAAGAAATAATGGTCAATAATCTCAAAGACCAAAAAAGGAGGTATTATTGGGTGTTAATTTATTTAATTTGTTTTGCTACGAAATGAGCTTCATATATAAAAGCTTATGTCGAGTTCACATATAACATGTGCATTAGAACAATGCTCTTATTTTGCAATTTTTTTGAAAAATACTTTGGACGAAAACTTATGAGTTATTTTAATTTCATCTTACAGTTTCAAACTCAGAACAAAATCACCATTAATCTAATTTTATCCACTTTATTCAGACAATATTATTCACGTGGTGAGGGTTCTTGTCATCAGACTTGGCTTCTAAAGGTGCAGTTTGTTTTCATTGTTGTTATTTTAAGCCATTTGATGATGACTGGAAGGCTTTGGTCTAAGATTGCGAATGATCCAAACCAGACAGTCTCGCTATGTTCTACAGCTGCGGGAAGTATTCTAGATGACGAAAGTTACAGGCGTTACGTGCAGTGAGGCAAAGAAGGTTATCCTGATGAAACAACAAGTTTGTCTGTTGACCAAGTCACTTTGTCATAACTTGCAGATTTTATTGATGTAAAATTTCTTGATATCCATGGGCATTCTAACGTAGAAACACTTTACAGGTATGTTTGAAGCCTTGTGTCAAAATACTTGCATCACCCGGTCACAGTCCCTCAACTACTCGTCACCAATTTCTGACCAAAACGAGATCAGGACACCGCTACAATCCGGGGCTCGTGCTCCAGCAGTGAATATAGTGCAGATAGCCTGTGCGTATCTTTGCACTGAGAAAACATCAACAATAGCAAGATCAGGATTAAACATTTAAACACTAATTTACCTAAGTGGATATCCAGTATAACAAGAGAATGCAAAAATTTATATTGATTACAATGCACTGATTCATCAGTTGGATATACCCTCTCTGTCAGCGATATATTTGGCCGTAATCCTAATAATATTTCCCAATATTCGGTCGGCTTAGGAGACTTAGGCTAGTCCTAAATTTATGAACTAAGCTAACAATGGAAGATAATTCTGGTAGAAAAAGTTTACATCTAATAAAAGATTAAAAATAATACAAACAAATATATGACACATGTTAACCAATAATTCACTACAGTTTAAGAATGTATAATGCATAAGCTGAAGAAACAGGAACTGTAATTTGGTAAAAACACTGATATTTCATCACACTCATAAGCATTATTCACCATTTATAAATGGCTGCTATAAATGAATTTTCAAATAAAAAATTGTATTATGTAATCCAGCAAGCTTGATGAGAGCAGCTTCATATCCCTAATGGATGGTATCCGTCCCCCTGTGGCCACATTGGATACAATAAAGTCACTTTGTATTTTTTAAGAGGATTTGAGGCAGTCGTTCAAAGATCCTAACAAGTATTTGTCATATTATAAAAACACTTCAGCAATCTGTAATTTCTGTTCTATCAAGCTCACGTTATTTACAACGTTTTGGCGTCTTGCAAAAACAACTGCGAGGTATACTAATCCACTTTCTGTTATGGATTCCGTCCTTATAATTACTGAATTATCTGGATCTCTTTACTTATTTAAAGGCTGTCTGGATATTTTTTTGGAGAGCGCAATCTGTCTCATGTGCCATTATTGCACGCAGATTAAGTCGTGATATGTCAAAACTCCTTCCAAAGTAACGTAGGTAAGTTCAGCTTGTATCGAGATATACTTCACAATTCCATACATTTTGCTGTTTTAATTCCATTTATAAGCGAACAAAGAAGCTTATTAATGTATGATTTGGTCTGTAAATGTAAGTTTTATGGTAAAATTCGAAGTGATGGACAACACAAAAATATGTTCTTTTCCGAAAGAAATGTTCGTGTTAAGCTATTTTTCTTAAAAGATATGATGTGTTTCCTTATGTTTCTTGAAAGAGCCAGGGGCTAAAAATGCCAATATTAGGACACTATCTGAAGATGATATTGCCTAAATCGAAAACGTTACGTTACATTTTCTGAAAGTGATAAAGCGTTACATTTGGCATATCTTTTCGAATGTGATTGGACGTGACATAATAATATTACTATTATAAGACATTTTATAGCGTCTAAATATATAAGTATTATGGTAATTTGGTTTATTTTGTTAAAGATTCTGAAGACGTTAATGATAAGAAATATTTCTTTAAAAATTTTAAGCTATGAATAAATAAAATCAGTATTAGGATACGTTTCTGGAAGAGATACTACCAAGAACTGTGAATCTCACTGAATTTTTCGTGAAGTAATAGATCCCAGATACTCAGAACAACTTTTATTATATAGTTATAGATTTTTTTAGGAGCATTAGTGAGTAAAAATTCATTGCTAAGATACATTTTTTTAAAGTAATGATAATGTCTAAAAACGTCAATTTTAGGTTATAGTTCTATAAAGTGTTTGTTTGTTTATAAGCAAAGCCGCATTGAACTATCTGCTGTGTCCACCGCGGGGAATCGAAATCCGGGTTTCAGTGTTGTAAGTCCGCAAACTTACCGCTCTCCCATCGAGGGACTTCTTCAAAGTGATGGTGACTAAGAGGTCAATTTAGGGCACATTTCCTGAAAACGATGTGGCCTAACAAATGTTAGGTACCTGTCCTGAAAACGGTAGAATCTAGACGTAAGTTGTATTGTGAACCTGTAAACGTCCCACGGGGAGCAGATTTGTCCAGAAAAAACACAAGCACACAATTTTGTAAAATGAGAGTGCTATAAAAATTCAATAAGATACTTCTTTTTTTAAAGTGACAATGCCTAAAAATATCATTGTAAGCTATCTCAATGGAAAAGGACAGGAAGTAAGAGGCCAGCTTTATGGACATTTTCTTTAAGTGACAGGGTTTAATTTTTCTGAAAAAAAAATTACTCGAAATTATTCATTTTATTGTAGATAATAGTGTCATTAAATTTTTCGGTAAGAAACTAGACTTGGTAATGTCAGTGCTCGGCTCTACGGGTCTCCTCCTCATTCTGATTTTCACTGAAAAATTGGTGTGCTGTGTTGGCCATTTTACGGTCCATGAAAATGAGAAGGAAAAGATGCATTTTACATTCAACAGTCCGGATGTTTGGTTCAGTTGCATTCCAACAAATAAATGTCATCCCATGATCGACGTATTCCCACCCCTGGTTAATTTTATGCGATTTGCTTCTCTGGTCAAGTGTCCTTCTCCAGTAAATCGATTAAAATGGCGCCCGATTGTAACGGAATTCACGGGAGAAAGATTTTAAAATGTGACAGTTGTAACACATTTTATTGAGAAAGAAAATACTCATTAAAATGTGCTTATTGTGGATGTTCACCTGCTTGTCGTGAAGCAATTTAGAAATCATCAGATGAATGTTTTCCTCACAAATGAACCAGTCAGAGTTTAACCTTGTTGAATGTTTGGAAACGCATGTTCGGTCACAGGCATTACTAATTTGACAAATAAAAATTTCGTTAGCAGAAAAATACGGACCCATCGTTTTCGTTTATCAAGGAGGTAAAGTGTCCTAATCTTTTTGTTTTTGCCCAAAATGGGACGCATTCGGGTCCTAATTTTTTTTTATTTTATGGGGAAAAGGGGTTAAGATTGTTTGAAAAATCTGTTACTTTCGGTCTAATATTGGCACGTTTAGGTACTAGCACTTCCAGGAAAGATACTCTAACAAGGAAAGTTAAGATAATATTAGGGGAATTAAGGCAATATTACACTAGATACCTAGTATTATCATTACGGTATTAACAGTTAAGACAATATCACTGCCAGGAAAAAATATTCTAACAATGACAGTTTTGGCCATTATAACTTTAAGAAAAGATAGTATTCTACCTGCCTTGCCAGTGACTATAGAAAGTGGGTTCAAATCCTCATTCTGAAGTTTAAAAATATCATTTTTAAAAGAGCCCAAAATTCTAATGAAGGTTTATCTCAAAATTTTCCTCAGTCTATCTGTTGGACAAAGCTAGTTCAATAAGTACACATACATATGATTTCTCTTATTATGTCCATAATATTGTATGGATTTAAATTTAATCTTCTTGATATAAAACATTCACTTCACTAAACATAATATCTGCTATTAAATAAATGACCAAAAATCCTTTAAAAAGCTGTAAAAAAGCTTCTTATCTTTGATAATAATTGATCATGTATTCATGCCTTTAAAAATAAACCAAATAACTTAATCAGAAAAAAAAATAGATCAAGTTTATAATTTCTAGAGAATAAGATAATATAAGTGAAATTTTAAAACGTATGGATTTGGAATCAACATCTTTGAAGTGACACAATTGTTAATCCTAAATATGGATATGTTATGTCGAACAGAAGTATTACCCATTTCTTTATATAAAAGTAATGTTGTTATTTTTCTGATAAGACTCCAACAACAGTTTTTATGACCATTGACTTGGGGGAGAAAGGGTGAACCTTATTAAAACATCTATAGATATTGTTTTCAATGAACACAAAAAAGGAAAAAAAAAGTTATTTGGTTTCGGATATTTGCGCAAAGCTATTATCTGCGCTAACTCTCTTTAATTTTGAACTGGTAGACTAGAGGGAAGGCAGCTATTCAACAGCACTCACTACCAACACTTAGGGTACTCTAATCGAATACTGTGGGATTTGACTGTCATTTATAACACACTCACTGCCCTAAAATGCGGCGCACGGCTTTACGGCAACGAGACACGAACCATAGATCTTCTGATCTACATCTCAGCACACTAATCACTAAGCCACATCTTCGTTGTTAGCTCTCCGTTGAATTAAGACAATCAAATTAGTTAGCTAAGTTTGGTATGTTATTAAATAATAAAAGAATTATAAACTTTAACATCAAGTATCTAGTATGTGATATTTGTTTTGCAGAATAATCAGATATATATGCAGCCATGTTCAGTTCCTTCGAACCTCTTCAGGTATGACCTCATCTTTCATAACCTACTGCCTAACGTACTAGTTAAACGTTCGGGGAAGATATAGCGGCCACCAGGGGGTAAGGTATGCAGGATCAGATCCTAACGTCGACCAACCAACCTGCCTCACTTCCCGGAGGACTAAGGGTACAAGCCAAGTTTGGTGACAATCAATGCAAGCAGTTCGCCCAGTTGTTTGCTGACACACACACACACACACACACTCAGACTTTTGTCAGTTAATGGTTTAGCTAAACCGTACCATTGTACCTTCGTGTATTTCACAAAATAATATATGTTTTACTTTTGCAATACAATTGTCTTTATGTAAATTAATTTTATATTACTCTATCTGATTTCGTTTAACACTAATTCCTACTCTTACTGAGATTAGCAGCTAGCGACCTCTGTTCTTGCGGATTTAGTTAGTTCATTTTATAGTTAACCTTTCACTTCATAAATATAACTTGAGCTTCGTCTACACGTTCTATGAAGCGAACCTTTAAATTGTAAAATATTTTGAACAAATCCAACCAACTTATGCGGCTTCAATAAATCAAAATGAAGACATATATTGTTTGTTGATATGTGGTTACGCTCGTTTCTTCTAAACGTTACAAGCATTGTATAAGTTTGGGTATAGACGTGTAGGTGATGAGAGAACCATACAACCCACAGCTTTTTCAATGGCATCAGGTGTATATAAATGCGCATGTGCATGCACATTTATATATATAAAAGAAACGTATAGTTGACGCTCCGGGGATCATGAGATGACATAATTGAGAAATGTTTGCTTTGTGTCTAGTTAAGCACAAAGATACACAATAAGCTATCTGTGCTGTGCCAACCACAGGTATCGAAACCCGTTTTTTAGCGTTATTGGTCCACAGACTTACCGCTGTGCCACTGGGGGGGGGGGGTAGGAATTGCAGTTAAATTTTAAGTCAGAGCTTTCTCGTTCAACCACAGATTAGTAGTTGTAACTAACCAAAGCTAATATTTGGTCAGAAAACCCCTATACAACATTACGTAATTAACGGCACTGAAGATATGTTGCGTGTAGCTATACAGCTATGGCCAAAAGTTTGGCATCACCCTAGAATTTTAGGGAAGAAACATAATCCAAACATGTTACAAGATGATACCACAAAAATGTACCGGAAGCCATAATAGTAGAACTTAGTATTTGCAGTGAATTCCATGGTTTTTCAAGACTTCCTTAATCTTCTCAGGCATGGATTCAACGAGGCATTGAAGGGTCGAGATATTTCTCCATGATGCCTTTAAATGTAACATAAGTCAGTAGGTATTCTTCATTTTTATGGAGCAATATAATTCTAGGATAATGTAAAACTTTTGGCTGTAATTGTATATCATACCCTACCACGTCTAGTGTTTGTTGAAATGAACAAAGGGCATATCGAACATTTCAGGTGACATACATTGTTACTACTGTATTCTTAAGATGGAATGAAGTTGGTCTTTCAAGGGTATCTTACAGCGCCACCGATACATTTATATCCAAACGTATTTTGGGTGCTTTATTGTCTCTTCGAAAAAAAATATACAAATACTTTCCCGCAGAGGGTAAAATAAAAACAGGCAGAAGTGTACAAGATTGCGAAAGCATTTACTTCAAAGGTTATCAAGGGGTATGCCTAATTGCTGTGATTATACAAGCAGCAACGTTATTATTATTATTAATTCCAATTGTTATATGCTCTTGATTTGCGTTATTAAAGCATTAGTTGTAACGATCTGTGCTCAACTATAAACATTAAAAAAAATGTATTAAAAAATTCGATATGTTATGTTACATTTACTACACTTGAAAGTTTTGACTATTGGAGTTGCCGTCTTTCTTTTGACTGTCTATTTGGACGAGACAGCAAAATATACCGGTAGAGAAAGAAGCCATTGAAACAGACGTTAGCTTTCTGTCTGAGTGTCAGTGTCAGGATTTTCTGTATATGGGCTTGGATTCTTCTACAGAGGTGTCTGTGACTGGTTGGTGACAAATTTAGACAATAAACGGACAGCACACGATCCACTTGTTTTAAAATAATATAGTCAACACAAGTCAAACGTATGTACAAAAATTCTTTACTCTACAGGAAATCACAGTTTTATCTAACACTCTAAATAATTATGTTTTCTTGTCAAAAGTCCACACAGGCTGATTCAATTACTTTAGAATCCAATTGACAAGACGAATGTTCTTCTCTACTTTGTTGTTAAAATACAGCTGTGAAACACACTATAGGATGCACCAGTTAAGGCTAATCACTCAAACGCCGGCTAGCTAATTTCACGTTTTCTAACTTAGTTTCTGACTGAACTTCACTTGACTTGCAATTGCTTGGTCGCCTATATATATATATCTTGTCCAACTGAGGCCTCAAACTGCGGGACGATATGATGTAAGAATACTCACATAGCTAGAAAAACGTGGAGGTTTCGAGAAAGATGACGTCAACAATACTACGACAATTGAACTACACACACAACGTACGACTCTTACCGATCTACGTAATGAAATTTGTCATAACTATTACTTTTAAAATAATTAACTTTTAACACTTTTGTTATGAAAACTAAATATTCATTAAATATTAAATCACTAAATGTGACAACATAATAACTATTGAGCTAAACAGTTTTGTATATCCAATAGACAGAGACCAAACAAACGCGATCTTTGTGCTAACACTCCACATGAATAAGCTTCTAAGTTACATTCAATTATCAACTTCTGCCCCAAATTTTTAAATATTAGAATAGAGTCCTAATTATTAAATGCAGCTCTTTCCGTTTCACTAGTCGTAATTTTATATAAAGACTTTCTGTTATATACGTCTTCTTATTTATTCACTTAAGTTACTTTGCAAACTAGAACAAAATTTATTACCAAAAGTAGGAGTTAATATGCGTAGGTCGTTTCAAGAAATTATATATATATATATACTAAGTATGAAAAGTTGATTTTAGTTCTCAGTTTCCACCCAGTTCTCCTATACTATATAAGTGGTACTTAGCACGAACTGTAATTATTGTTCCATTATTAAGTTATCGTGACACTTGCTGCTTCATTCATAATACAGCTACGAGGCCATAGAGTCTTCAGAATGGTTTCAAAACAGATGTTTCGAGGAAACTTGACTGTAAAACGTCAAACCGAGAATTTGTAATATTCCCACTGAGACAAACCTACAATACACACTCTCCACTCTTCTCATGTCTCGACATACCATGGATAATTTAGAATAATGAAGCGAAAACGATCTTTTAACTAGATGTCCATAGTTCGTGCACGATTTTTCTGGCCAAAAGAAATAATTTAGGAGCTGGTGGCTATTTTTTTTTCTTTTTTTACTTAGTCAAAATTGACTGTAAATTAACATATAAATTGGTACAGTTTTATTTATTCAATCTGCTGTTTACATTTCTGTGCAGTATAAAGATATAGCCAGTTAAGATGTGGCAAACTACGATGTCGTCCTCTAATCATCTGAACCTTTTGTATCTGTCTCATGAGTTATCACTATTTAGATTAAATACGTAGATCAATTGCAGTACAGTATAACTAAGGGAGCTTCTGGAACGTCACATTAATCTTTCTATATTCTCCCCGCTCTTCTGGATAACGAATCGATAAATAATTAGTATTATACAGTAATTTGTTGGTTAGCGTTTTAGCGTTGTTTTTATTTGTTTGTGAATTTTAGATACTGATCTGTAAACTCATAAAAGAATGACAATAATGTATTTTTTGTGTGATATGTTTCAGATCTTAATGTATAGTAAAATATGGTTGGAGTGCAAGACATTGATAGAATACCTGTCTGTTGTTAGCGTGATTCATATATCACATTATTAGCTGCAAAATACCGAAACGTTCACATTATAAACAATGGTTTTAAGATGAATTATATGTGCAACGTTTATGTTTAAAATCTGATTCAGAAAGAATGACGTAATACACGAGTAACTGCAAAATTAAGGAAAAAAAAAACAGGTTATGTGATGAAGAAAGTTTTAAGGGGAGGATCACGTGACTAAGGACATTTTCGTTATATTTTGCCTACAAGGGAAGAGACTAATAGTGCAATATACTGTACACGTAAATTATGTACCCAGTTTGGCTTTGATTGACACTTTAATCTTCAAGTTACCGATTTGTTCATTATCATTCAATTCTGAATGGGGTCCATACATTGCATCATATAAAATAATTTTATGCGTTTTGCCTGTTACAACACTCAGTGTACAAAACCGACCGAGAAAAATTGAGTTCAGTAACTAATTTTATACGCGTGTAAATACATTGAGGATCCCCAGCGGTAATTAGTGGGACTAACTACAGTACTGTTGGTATTTTTCTCTATTCTGTTTTACTTTCTACTCATATGATATTATGGACCCCTAACCAACAAAGTATGGACCAACAAGTAGCTTACAAAAATATGTTTAAAAAAGCCAGCACGGATCACATAGGTAATTCTAGGATCAACAGTTTATTTTTATATATTATTATTATACAGAAAGTGTAACTTCTCTCAGTATGCTGTTGAACTCAAAAGGTATAACAGTTTTATTCTTGAGTTGTATTAGATTTATCACATTTATATTGAAATAGAAACGTCTTAACCGCAATAAAGTCACAAAGCCAATAGCAGACTATTTTAAGTAATTGAATTTTGATGTCCTAGACGACTAGCGGATGTTTACGTGGGGTTTGTGCTACTGCATCTTCATGGGAACAAAATTTTAAGATGGAAAAGGAGTTGTTCTTCTTATGAGGAGAAGTCAAGGCAAAAGAACTGAAATGGAATGTTTTTAGAAGCAGAAAGAGTAATTATAGGGACAAAAAAAGGTTATTTTGGTTAAAGTATTGGATCATTAAACTTCTATCGTACCCATAAAATAATAATTTATTAATGAACACCACATAATACTCAAACCTTATATTCTAGATATGGAATTAAGTGTCTTGTCAAAAATATGATAGATTGTTTTAATTTAGCTCCTCTGTGGTTCCTCGTTAATACAACATTAGAATTGATTGCGGATAAACGATAGCGTTCAGTGTTTCGTTGTTACTGGGCTTAAATCCCTTTTTTTTTTATTGATTTTGTTAGTTTGGACGCATACTTTGTTAAACCTTCTAGACTAGTTGTAACGATAATCAAGCTTACAAAAAAAACATATCGAAGATTGCCAGTTATTATTCATTACTTATTTTATTCATCAATAATGATTCATTTTAATACACGGTAGTTATAACAAGGTGTAGACCTTTTTATGCAAATGATTTTTAAGTCCAGTCTAAAGTTTTCTAGTAGTGGACACAACCCAGCTTTGTTATCACGCACAAATGATGTTCACGATTTTTCTTAATTGGGTCGTTCCATAAAAAGAAAAAGAGTTTTAACTATTCTTTCAAACTTTGGAGTTTAATGAGAAGGGCACATAACTATTTCTGGAAAATAACTATCCTCTTTTTTAGCATTATTGAGATTTGAGACATGTTAGGCTAAATGGCGCCATGATTGAGACGAAGAAACATATAACGATTCAAATTACCCTAAATGTCAATATTTTCAAGTTATTAAGGCTGTAGAGAAGCCATCGGAGGCTGAAGTAGATGAATGAAAATCATTTCATGAAAATAAAATTCTCAGAAAATTGGATTCAGGGTCAAAAACTGTAAGATAATTGAACAAAATGGAGATCACAAGTTAGTCAAGATTTCATCAACTCGCCAATACGTTACTCTTAAAATACGCCACTTGTAAGATATTGCACTTAATGGCATTGATTAATACACGCGAAAGCTTACATAAATTTCCGAAATAGCATAAAGTATTAAAATTTATTTCCTTCAAAAGAAGGTGCCTTGATTATCTTAAATATACAGAATTATTATCTTAAATAATACGGAATGTATCGTTAATGAATAATTCAGTTTCTATAATTCAAGCAAAGTGTTTACAAAGGGACATGTAAAAGAGATTTACTCGTCAAGTCTTCAAATATACGTTATACCATTTATCTTATACATGGGAAATTGTTCATTTACAAACACCGTTATTTTGATTTATAATCGAACGTTATAGCAGACTTCCTAAAGTTCCTTCCAAATGATATTTCCCCTTGATCTCAAGCTATCTGCGCTAGCCGTCCCTAATTTAGCAGTGTAAGACTAGAGGGAAGGCAGCTAGTCATCACCACCCACCGCCAACTCTTGGGCTACTCTTTTACCAACGAATAGTGGGATTGACCGTCACATCATAACGCCCCTACGGCTGAAAGGGCGAGCATGTTTGGTGTTATGCGGATTTGAACCCACGACCCTCAGATTGTGAGTCGAGCGCCTTATCCACCTGGCCATGCCGGGCGTGTAGCTTTGTGCTTAATAACAAACAACAATCTTAATCTCAAAGTTTTAAATTTGCATATTTTAATTAATTGTTTTCATCGATTAGACGCCAAATACCGAAACGTTCACATTATATACAATGATTTGAAGATGATTTATACGTGCAACATTTATGTTTAACATCTGAATGAGAGAGAGAACGTTGTAATAAATGAGCATCTGCACATCTAAGAAAAAACAACAGGTTATGTGATGAGTGTTGTTAGCTTTATTGATACGTTGCCCTGTTTTATATTAAAATTACAGATAATTATATCGCGCTGAAATCAGATTGGCTTGTCAGATTTTATTCCTATATACTGCTCCAAAGGTCTTCTTCATCATGTACAGTTATTATAAAACATCTAAGAATGTATGCACAGTGAGTGTAAAGCTGATTGGATATACGATTAAAATGTAGTTAGCTCCTTACTTACAGATTTCGTTGCTGTACATTATGCCTTAACTCGTTGGTTCGCAAGGATTTCTAATTGCTACTTCTCATCAGGGTGGTAATAATTTAGAAATTATTGCCAGCTCATGCCTACGTTTATATCTTACTATGCTTTTACAATATGTTAACTAAATATATATAAATCAAGAAGAAGAAATATATATATATATGTACATATTCATATAGGACTAAGATAGAGGAAAGGGTCAAAACGTCCTGTTAAGTAGGACTCGCACAGCGTTAGGGATATGACGTCTATTAGATTTAACCTCTATTTGCAGGTCTCACATGTGAATAATAATAATATAACAACTTAAAAATAAATAGATGTACTTCACCACACAACTTCCATATGTAAAAACTACTATTCCCTATTTGTATTCACTCGTGGGAAGGTAGTTGCTCCTGATGAAACAGAATTATGAAAAGTAAAAATGGTTACTACAAGTGGACATTATGTCACATATTCATATGAATGGTATAATAAGAATAGAGATGTATAGATTAAAACAATCTATTATTAGAAGAATGAGAAGTTAGATTTCCCTTAAGATGTTAGATTAACAGTTCTTGTGCAAAGATTCGATAGAAATAACAAGCTGGAGACATCAACGTTTCGACATGCGCAATAATTTATTTGTATAAAGTTTAGCATATATTGTTTGCTTTTACTTTATACACGTCGAAACGTTGGTGGCGTCAGCTTATTATTTTTATTGAGATTTATTTGCCCTTTACATTTAAAAAAAAAAAGCACCAGTAAAAACACCACCAAACATGCACCCTCAAAATTATACTGTTAGTGTGTTGTCAATTGGACGAATGGGTTTGTTGTGTGATTTTATGTTTGAGACACGGACAAAGGAGTTTTATAGGTATATGTATATTTCCGTTTTTATAGCAAACTTTACCGTAAGGCTATTATGAGTACAAGCTATGTTTCAATTTCTCTTAGAAATAACTATATTTTCATATGTAAAAAAATATTCTTGTTTTATTGATATTCTCCCGTTATCTGTTGTGTAAATTAATCCATTGATACATATGTTTTGGCCTATTTTCAGGTTGTAAATTTGTTAGCATGATGAAGGATATTAATAAAAAGTATCCCGCTTAATCTAAAAAAAAGAGTAGCGGATTTTTGTTCGTATCTAACGTACGTTTATTTATCTTGTAGGAAGTGACTATATTGCAGAAGAGAACCAATCAACCAGTAGTAGCAGTGGAGGAGCGCCACCTAGAGGTTAGTAATTTTTTTAGTTATGTGAAAAATACTCACGTGTGCGCATACACTGTGTTAATAAATTTGTGAGTTTTTACTGTTTACTAAGCAAATATTTTGAGAGTCATCATTTCCTCTCACGACCACTTGGGTGTTGCTGGCACATATTTGTTTACTTCTGTGATAAATGTCGATCCAGGTTTCTGGATAGTACACCAGAAAAATGTCATTTTAGATTCATTCATGAAATGTTTTTAGGGAAGCTAAATGTATATAATCACCCTTTTAATATTAAACCCGTGTATAGGAACTTAATGGTGAGGATTAACATGCTCATATGTATGCAGAATTGTTCTGGAGAAAAAAATAAAAATTGGGAGGGATTCGAACTAGAAACGTTGCTTTTCGAGCAGATGCCCTTTAAATTAAACAATTAAGTCATAGTATTTATTGAATGCCCCAGGTGTCAGTCTTCGTTTCTTTCAGCAATAAAGACTGAATTTAATACCACGGTTATTTTATTTAGTTTTGAAATCAGGAATGTGCCGATTGTTAAATTCTGATTTGTACCAGTTCTTCATCTGCTTATTGGTCGGCTATAATAATAAAATTGATAATCATTTTTATAAACAAATATAGATCAATAGTCGTACTTGCCATTACTATGTTCTCTTATCTTGTTATTTTCAGTGGCTACTGAAATTGTAAAACAAAAAACAATGCAAACAAAGTAGTGCAGAGGCACATAGATAAATATTATTCAGATGACTTGAATAAATATACTAACCGGAACAACAAAAGGAATGTTGATGACCGAATTCAGCGTTCCGGCTAAGCTCTTCTCTATGATTTATTAAAGATCGTTAAACCCAAAATGATTATAACCGTGGACATAACATGGAAAATAAAAAAGTTCTAAATAACAATGAAAAGATTCAATATAACAATTAGAAATCAATTTCCAAATAACAATAAGAAAATAGAGGTGTTATATAACAATGATAGTAAAAACGTTCTATGCGGTAGAGAGACTGGAGTAAAATACTACAACAGCGATACAATCAACAAAAGTTTGAATAACGAAAAGAAACGGGGGTGGTTGATTGAAAGCTGGTCTTCTGCCCCATTTGTCATATGTAAAACTATCAATATAATCCTAAGTTACACAACGGGAAAATGTGCAACTCTGGGATTAGAGGATACTTGGAGATACAGTGGAGTGTTAATTTAATACAAGTGCTTATTTTGTAACACTCTATTGAGTAGGTAAGTATTAGATCAGAGGACGAAAACAAAGATGTGGAGAACATTTGCAATTACTGATGTAGGGTAACCACTTTGGGAGAAAAATATATTGAATTCACAAGTACATAAGTTACTTCTATCATCAAATAATTAATTAAATCGAAGGAAATGCGAGTGAAAAATGAAATGTAGAGTATGTAGATTTAGTGTGAGTCTGTGGGTTTCTAGTGAACGGCAATGGTTAAGTAATAGTTTTGATAGTGATGGCTATGCCTAGAAAAGAAACAACTAACTTAGAAACTTGTACGATAAGAATCAAGGAAGAATGAACATTGAAAATGTACTTATATTCGTTGGTAAAACAGTAGCCCAAGAGTTGGTGGTGGGTGGTGATGACTAGCTGCCTTCCCTCTAATCTTCCACTGCTAAATTAGGGACGGTTAGTGCATACAGCCTTTGTGTAGCTCTCCGAGAAATTCAAAACCAACAACCAACCTGTTTCTAGGAGAGGGAATTGATCAACCAGACCTTGATAATTTCATCGAACAGTTGCAATCTCCCTTTATCATCTTGGAAATATTAAATTATTACAATATTTACTTTAGGGTAGTGGATATATAGATGGGAGGATTAGCACAGATAGCCCATCGTGTAGTTTTGTGCTTAACAACAAACAAGCAAACAAACAATGGGAAAGATCAATCCAATGAGTGCTAGCTCTCGTATCCCAACCTCTCCCTTTTCAGTACTGGAGAACTTACCATTTTCCATTCCCTGTGTCAGAAGTTTACTGCATAAATCTGTTCACCTTCTCTTCTTCCTTTTTTTTCCGTGAAAAGTAGACGGTAATTCCCATCTTTCTAATAGTGAATGGCTTCATTTACTTTCACCATACTTGTGTGCCATGATGGAAGCTGGAGAAGGCCAACTGACCCTTGTTCACAAATCTCTAAGAGCTTGATCCTTTCATTGTTAACCTCTCATCTATTAACAACTGTGTGGAGGCAATAACTGATCGCATTATCCAGACAACTTTCCTTACTTATCCTAAAACTTTCACATGCTTTCCATGACATCCTCGTGCATGGTGGAAACGTGATTTACAAAGGGCATGGAGAGCTTAGAAATGAGCGTGGGATATCTTCAACAAATATTTCACTTTTACTATCTACTCAGCCTTTTATAAGGCTCGTATCCATGTCTGAAAAATCATATGTTAAAGTCAGAAGAAATGATGTATTAAATTCACTTCAAGTATTTCTTCCACCGCAAGTTCCAAGGTCGTTTTGGACAAGATTTGAAAAGTAAATGGAAAATATACATCTTATCCTCTCTCAAACTTGCGACCTAGTGACTGAGAAGTTCTTGAAGTACAGACTATTGCTAACACCCCTTGGAGAATGTTTACTCCCCACTCAAGCATCTCCACCTGTTCCTTGCTTTCTTGGCCATCTTGGCAATACATCATTTAGAATTAATGCATCCAATTCGAAATGATACACTATCTCTCTCTTGCCTCTTTCGATCTTATGGTTCTTTTTTACTTGGATTTGGCAGGAAAAGGACTTTCCGGTTATACAACTCCCTTTTTCAAAGCCCAGGAAGGATTGCAAGATTCTTTAATTGTATGCCTCTTGCTTTCACTAGTTTTTTTATATAACCTTCTGGAGAGGATGGTTAATGCACATCCTGTTTGGTGCTTTGAATCAAATAACATCATCTCTGACACTCATTGTGTTTTATGTTTTCAACAATGTTTTGTAGACCATTGTGTTCAACTAGAAACGTCGATTACTGAAGCATTTCACAAGAAGGAGCATCTTGCTTCTATCTTATTTTATCTTGAGAAGGCTTAAGACACCATATGGATTTTGTGTTTGTTTGAAGTTAAGCACAAAGCTACACAATTGGCTATCTGAGATCTGCCCACCACGGGTATCGAAACCCGGTTTATAGTATTGTAAGTCTACAGACATACCGCTGTGCCACTGGGGTCACACCATATGGAGGTTCAGTATATTACAGAACTTCCATTCATACATGATGCATGGCCATGTACTTTTTATTATCCATAATTTATTAGCAGAAAGGGCATTTTGGGTCCATGTGGGAGCAACAATATCCTGATCCTTCCCTCAGAAGCTCAGAGCACCTCAGAGTTGTGTCTTTAGTCTCATGTTATGACACTGAACAACTCCCTTTTACAGCTGTAAACACCCTCCCTGTAAAATATTTTCAGATTTCCTGTTGGTTATTGAATATGGGATACATATTCAGCTATAAATTTCCCTCGCTGAGTTGATTGAGTGAACAACTGGAAATGATTTAAAATTTTCATCATTTAAAACTATTTGCATGCATTTATACCAACAGTGAGGATTACACTCTGATCCCAGCTTCATCAGAGAAGTGCACAAATTCCAGTTGTGACTGATACAAAGCTGCTAGGACTTCCTTTTGATAATATACTGACTTTTATTTTACATATAAAGCAGCTTAAAGTCAAGTTTGCAAGGTTACTGAACATCCTCTTTTCTAACTCTTGGGAGTTGGATAGTTGTTTTATGCCCAAAATCTATCTTGTTCTCATTCGATCTGAACTGGACTGACGGGTCTCTGGTCTGTGAATATGTTGGACACTGTGTATCATTAGAAGCTTTGGCTCTATATAGGGTCTTTCTGCGCTCCTCCAGTCCAGAGTTTGTACTCAGAGTTCTATTAATATTTTCTTTATCTCAGATGTTTGCAGTATGCCACATAGCTCTAATCACTGCCACAGCATCCCACTTGGTAATATATATTCATAGATCTATGGACTCTGCTTTTTGCAGATAGATGATCTAATATTCCAACTTTTGGCCTTTATATCTAGGCAAAGTTCACTATGCCGTGTCTGAAATTGGGCAATATTGCTGAATTGAATGACCAGCACATCCTACCTAGGCTGTTACAATCCTCCTTTGTGATCTTTCTTTCGGTTTTTCTGAAGAAGTCAGTTACTATTTCATCGAAGTCAGACTTGTTTCCAATGAACAGCCTTTGAGCATTCTCCTATTCCCATTTTCACAGATGGCTCGAAAGTAAGTGACTTTGTAGTCCCTACCATGGCTTACTGCAGCTCTGTAGTTACTCACATGATCTCCTCTACAGACTGTGTGTTCACTGCTGGGTTGTATGCAAACTCGCTTGCTCTGGACTACATAGAAGCTAAGAAACATAGTAATTTTACCATATATATATATACCAACTCACTTAACTCTCCCACCCAGTTCTTTTGGATATGCAAAAAAGGCTGACCCAGCTATCTATCTCTATCCCCTTTTTTGGGTTCTTGGCCATGTCAGAATTTGAGAAACCGAACTCACCGACACAGCAAATTGATCTCCACCAGTGACATTAACCTTGTCTATTCCTTGTTTAGATTTCAATATAGTCATCACGGCAAAGCTTCATGCTAGTTGGTGGATGATATGTGGTGAACAACGTTTGGATAAGCTTTTTGACATAAAACCTACTATCAATGATTGACCATCTAATTTATGCAAAGAACTGAAACGAGGAAGTTGTCTTCACAAGGTTGTGCTTTGGACATTCAAGTAACCATTATTCAGATTTTGCTTTCCTGCTGTCACTTCGATAATAACCCGTCCAACAAACATCCTCGCCCTTTCAGCCGTGGGGGCGTTATAATGTGACGGTCAATCCCACTATTCGTTGGTAAATGAGTAGCCCAAGAGTTGGCGGTAGGTGGCGATAACTAGCTGCCTTCCCTCTAGTTTTACACTGCTAAATGCTAAGTTAGAAACGGCTATCGCAGATAGCCCACGTGTAGCTTTGCGCGAAATTCAAGACAAACCAAAACCAAACCGATAATAAGCGGCGGCACCATTTTAGACACATTTCTAATCAAGATATTCTTTTAACATTGGACAGTATTATTGGAAATGATGACACAGTCCAGGTGAACCATGTCTTTAGTTTTTAAGAGGACATAGCCTATTTTAATTCAATTTAATATTTTAACGTTATGTAAGGTAGCTCTTTGTGTTTTGTTTTTAACGTTACACACTTATTTTTTATTATTCTATTGTATTTGTTGTTAAAAAAAACAAGATAACTTATCCAGTTATTTGGCATGTATGTATAGTAATCTAAATGGCCTTTCGCCAAAAAATCTCCAAATCAAATCATAGGTAAGGTGTGGTTACCAATCGCATACATATTACATTAATATTTTCTTCATTTGTAACATAATTTATATCGTAGCTACAGTATGAAAATTTATTAGTGTAAAAATCATATACTTTTATGGGGTAACACAAATGTACACTAAATGTATTGCTTTATTCTGTACAATGCCCCCAGTGGAACAGCGGTATGTCTGTGGACTTACAACGCTAGAAACCGGGTTTCGATACCCATAGTGGGCAGAGCTCAGATAGCTCATTGTGCAGCTTTGTGCTTAACTTCAAAACAACTATTCTGTGCAAAATATTCGAAAGTTTTC
>NW_013665610.1:4220454-4224717 GCF_000517525.1 Limulus polyphemus
ACGGAACGTACGTTAAGGTTTAAGTTAAAGTTTAAGTTTTAGTTAGTAGTAGTAGTAGTCGTATACGTACGTAACGAAAAGAAAACAAAACTTAAACTTAACGTAAACGTTACGTAGTAAGTAAGTAATACGAAAGGAAAGAATAGAACTAATTAAAATGTACTTATATTCGTTGGTAAAAGAGTAGCCCAAGAGTTGGCTGTGGGTGGTGATGACTAGCTGCCTTCCCTCTAGTCTTCCACTGCTAAATTAAGGACGGTTAGTGCATATATCCTTTGTGTAGCTTTACGCGAAATTCAAGACAAACCAAAACCAAACCGATAATAAGCGGCGGCACCATTTTAGACACATTTCTAATCAAGATATCCTTTTAACATTGGCAGCATTATTGTAAATGATGACACAGTCCAGATGAACCATGTCTTTAAGAGGACATAGCCTATTTTAATTCAATTTAATATTTTAACGTTATGTAAGGTAGCTTTTTCTGTTTTGTTTTTTACGTTACACACTTATTTTTTATTATTCTATTGTATTTGTTGTTAAAAAAACAAGATAACTTATCCAGTTATTTGGCATGTATGTATAGTAATCTAAATGGCCTTTCGCCAAAAAATCTCCAAATCAAATCATAGGTAAGGTGTGGTTACCAATCGCATACATATTACATTAAGATTTTCTTCATTTCTAACATAATTTATATCGTAGCTACAGTATGAAAATTTATTAGTGTAAAAATCATATATTTTTATGAGGTAACACAAATGTACACTAATTGTACTGCTTTATTCTGTACAATGCCCCCAGTGGAACAGCGGTATGTCTGTGGGCTTACAACGCTAGAAACCGGGTTTCGATACCCATAGTGGGTAGAGCTCAGATAGCTCATTGTGCAGCTTTGTGCTTAACTTCAAAACAACTATTCTGTACAAAATGTTTCCTTTTCTGTTTTGATAGTCTTTCTTCGTGTTATTCGATTACAAATAATTGATAATATTCAATTTTGGAAGGGATTTGATTCAAAACATTCAAATTACTAAACCAGTTGTTTGGAATACTCTTTAATATTTTACAAAAAAAGTATTATAATGTAGAAGTACTTTATGTATCTTACTAAGTTCGTGTAAAATAGACTAAATTTTATAAAGCCTATCATATATTTTATGTTAGACAAATTGGTTAAAAATGATAAGAACTAAAAATAAGTAACTAATGCTGTTCTAAATAACTTCATAATGTACAGTAATATTACGTATGTACTTAATATGTTAACCTGAAGATATTTTAACCAGATGTAACTGCTGGTCAATAGTATCAAATATAAAAAGGACTGGAATATATGTAAATTAAATTATCCATGTTCTACTATGTAAGAGTATGTTATTAAACGCTTATTATCACCACTTTGTTCCTATTTCTCCTCGAAAATCAACCAGATTTTTTTCATGTACAATTACTGGGTGGAGTAAGTGAATGCAAGGTTTTTATCAAATAGGTAGTTTCATTAAAAATTCAATTTAGCATCTAATTCATTTGAATTGTAAATTATAACGTAGATCTAAAAAAAACAAACAAACACGTAATTGTAGTCATTCAGCATTCCAAGACAATATATTGTTCTTCAGAACTCCCAATACTTTGTTCCAGACATTTTATTGTAGTGATCTGTATTACGCCTCACGGCATATTGATTAGGAAATGCATATAATACCATTAATTTTGGTCACTGTCATTTCACCACATGCGGAGTATTATGTCTATATTTTCAACATGAGACTTAATTAACCATTTTTACTGATGTATAAGGCTCGTAAATACAATCTAGTGAGCAATCAAAAAGACACATATCTGTTACCAAGTGACGCAGGAAAACACTTTAATCAACAATTCTGTTGGGGACGTACATTCAGAATATTTCATTTTCCAAACATTTTCTTTCGGCGCTTAAAATTAGTTTGCATAAATAAAGAAAACAAATGAGACTACTATAAATTTGTTTTATCAGCTTTGCATTTATTTAACTTGCTGAATTTCATTTCATATATAAAAGAAATACAAAAAAGGAGACAAAAAGTAACACTAGAATGCTTATACATATATCGGTGTTTGAAAATGCTTTTGAAAAATACGGTGTTTCCCGTTATTTTGTCTTTTTTGTGCTTTACTGTTTCAGTAGCGGAGATTCGGTGTAATTTGAATTATTAAACTGAGTTGTCTTTTGTTTAATTAATGAATATTTTAATACTTATCTTAAGTGACTCTCGTATTACCCCCCCCCCCTTTTATTTCCCCTAAACTTTGGAGTTACTAACTCGGTTTGGTGATTGAATTTCGCGCACAGCTACTCGAGGGATATCTGCACTAGCCGTCCCTAATTTCGGAGTTTAAGACTAGAGGGAACGCAGCTAGTCATCACCACCCACCGCCAACTCTTGAGCTACACTTTTACCAACGAATATTGGGATTGACCATAACATTATAACGCCCCCACGGCTGAAAGGGCGAGCATGTTTGGTGGGACGGGGACCCTCAGATTGCGAGTCCAGCGCCTTAACCACCTGGTCATACCAGCCCGAGTTACTAACTTGAGAGAGTCATTGACTCCTGAGAATTATCCAGTTCTTCTAACTAAATGTAATTTCGTAGAAACGTTGTACCCAACTAGTGTATTCATTTCTCTGTGACAACTACGCCAGAATAACAACTCAGGGTTATAGATTTAAATACTTTAAGTTACTTATTATCCGCGTGGAATTTCGCTATTTTCGCGGTACGTACGTTTCCGCGAACAATAGTTCCAGATATATACAAGTAGATAATATTTATTATTTTAGTTCGTTGTTTGATATTGCTAACAATTGAAAGTAATTTTATATCCGCCAAGCCATTTGAGTAACTATTCTCAGTATGTTATATGCAGATAATAACTTGTAATCCGCAAACAGCAATGAGGACGCGTAAGCTGTAGTCAGATAAGCATCTGCAGCGCCTTCCGTAACATGCCCAGACAAGTTCACTGCTTTCAATAGTTGGATTACCAGCACGTCAGCTCAGTTGCACAGCACGAATGCAAAGGCTTATAGTATGGAAAATGTTGCTTAGAAAAACAGAAAGATGTCTGAAAACTTTTTTTGTCTAATTTATGTAATGGAAAATTGATTCCTTTTTGAATTTCATTTTTCATAGCAAAGCCACTTCGAGCAATCTGCTGTGTCCACCGAGGGGACTCGAACCCTTGATTTTAGCGTTATAAACCGTAGACTCACCACTGTCCCACCGGGGAACAAATGACTAGATTGAAAAAATATTCCTTACACGAGCACTTCATGGACTCACCAGGAGAAGGTGAGAAAGTGACTGTTTGTTTGTAATTATGCACAAAGCTACACAATGGGCTATCTGTGCTCTGCCCACCATGGGTATCGAAACCCGCTTTCTGGCGTTATAAGTTCGCAGACATGCCGCTGTGTCACTGGGGAGGCGTATATTGAGATTGATGGAAGAGATTTACTCATTTCCAAATATTATAATTTCAAATTCGGCTTGAAGGAAAAAATAAAAAAATTTAATATTCTGGTATAAAAAGCAGCAAACAAACATGAGGGAACGCAATATTAGGTTATGAGATTCAAGGATAGATAACAATACCAATTTCTCTCTGATATTCAATATTATTAAAACCGTATCTAATTTATGTTACAAAATTGACACAACAAATGCTCTTGGAAGAGACATGTTTACTGAATCCACTAGGTCTTTAAAAGTACAGCATTTGAAAAATAAGTACAATCAGAATATTTAATGTGTGCACAGTTCTACCCTCGGACACTACAAATTTCTTGTAGTTGAGAGTTTTTGTAGTTGGAGACTAAACAACAAAGATATGTATTAGATCGTCAAGAAATTAATGTCGTGTTTGGGAACACTTTCATCAACCACCCCCAAAAAACGAACATCACGTATAATAGTGAAACGAACCGCCTAAACGTCACGTTAGTGTAGCTTGTATAAGGTGTAAAGTTTAGTATACACTAATCCCTTATAGTGATGGCATCTCGTCGTGCACACATTCGGCATGTAATGCTATTTGAATACAAGAAGGGAAACAACGCCTCTGTAGCCACAAAGAATATCAAAGTAGTTTATGGAAATGTTTGAACGTTCTTAAGTGTCAACGATGGTTCAACAAATTTAGTTCAGGTGACTTTAGCTTTAAAACTGTGATGGCAAGGGCCGACATGTTGGAATTGATATTGATGCTCT
>NW_013665610.1:4225330-4227349 GCF_000517525.1 Limulus polyphemus
ATGTGGCACGTTTGACGCAACACAAGATTATGGAGTTAGGTTGGAAAGTTTCCCCCACCCACCATATTCTCTAGATATGGCACCATCAGACTGACATTTCTTTCATTCACTACAACACCATCTTAATGGGAAAACGTATGCAAATGTGGAAGGTGTTAAAGAGAAGATCGACATGTTTATTTCTCAAAGCCAAGTTATTTCTTTTAGCAGGGCATTAACAACCTGAGTGTGAGATGGAAAAGCGTCATCGATAAGAATGGAGGCTATTTTGTTTTAATATATATTTTGTTCGAGTTTTTTCATCTAAAAAAAGCAACATTAATTTCTTGACGACCTAATGTATAAGTACAGGACGCAAAGTAAGGTAACGAGTTTAAATATTTCAGTTAAGTTCTGTTCAGTACGTATCAGTTAAGTTATAATAGAATATCCATAAAAGTTAACCACAAAGATGTCGAGAGCTTAAGAGCTTTGTTATCAAATAGACGTACTTACCCTTTGTCGACTATGTTACTGATTTCATGAATATACCGAAGATACTATTAAACTTTTATTCGGAATTTTCGTGGCATTATAAAATATAAACTATGATCTTCAAAAGGTGTTGAGCGTGACGTATGCGTCTTTCTCAAACTATACAGTTGCCATATTTACAGGCAACTTTCTAACAATAATAATCAGCCTTATTTTTTCCTTTTGTTGTTGTGTAATATCTTAGGAAGAAATTTAAAATGTATAGTACATTATTACAACGAGCTCAGAGCTGATCAGGGAGGTTAAATGGTGTTTGCAGCTTACTTGCATCTTTGGGTTTGAAGACAGCCATGTACTGGTCAGTAATAAGATTATTTTTACAACACATTCATATATAACGACTAGTGAGGTTAATAGCTCATGTCAACTTTGGAGTTACACCTTCCTTATCATCTGTGCTTAGTTTGATACCTATGGTTGTGCACAATTGGTGGAAAATATAATTTCAATTGAAACAAGTTTCCGAGAAGGTGCAAAATTGGCGGAAAATATAATTTCCATTGAAACAAGTTTCTGAGTAGGTGCATAATTGGCGGAAAATAGAATTTCAATTGAAACAAGTTTCCGAGAAGGTGCAAAATTGGCGGAAAATATAATTTCCATTGAAACAAGTTTCTGAGTAGGTGCACAATTGGCGGAAAATAGAATTTCCATTGAAACAAGTTTCTGAGAAGGACAGCGAGGCCTATCTTATATCGTTCATTTTTGACATACTTTCCAGATCCTTCACTGTGCTTGGACATTGGCTGTCAAGAACCAGGTTTAAAGTAACAGGCCTTTGGAGCTGTATCTAGGGGCTCGACATGTCTGTGACCAAGTAGGATTGTTGTGATTCTAGCCTTTTTGATTTTATCAAATACATTAATTTCGAGATGTAACTAAAATCTTGTCAACTGTTGGCTTGTAACTTTTCATCAACCTTAAATCCTTCTTTATTATTTTGTCAAGGTTACAGGAGATATGCCTAGCTTCATCATAATGGTCCTTTAGGTTGTAGGATTCTTTATCGCAACCGAACGATGGGTTGGTCCTGACTGGACTTGGAGTATGTTTTCAAAATCCAGTTTTTTCTATTTCATGGATGATATCGAAGGCTCTGTTTTTCAAGTTGTTACGACCTGTGGTTCCACGTCTAAAAACCTGGTTGCATAACATTTCGATTCTAAAAAACCTTTATAACCTTGAATGGGTCGGGAATAGTTAGTGAACGAAGTATAAAGACGCCAAACATACTATCCTTGGCGCCAAATCTTGCATGTTTAACAACAGCTGCTGTATTAGTATCTATACAGATCTATCATACTCAGTTTGTATTTCACTTTTGTAGCTTGATTTATGTACGTACACTAATATCTGGTGCGTTGTCTTGAACTTTTAATGTTACATATACTAATATTTGGTGCGTTGTCTTGAACATTTATGTACATATACTAATATTTGGTGCGTTGTCTTGAACATTTATGTACATATACTAATATTTGGTGC
>NW_013665610.1:4228279-4238174 GCF_000517525.1 Limulus polyphemus
GTAATCTGAATTTTCTAGAAAACCTTCACACGGCTATAAATATAACCAACACGACGCGCCAAAAGAGAGTATCAATTATTATTTCGCTATAATCAGTGTGCTATAAAAGTTCGGAAGCTATAACTGTGATTGTTATAACATTTATCAATCGGAAAACTACAGATATTTGACCCGGAACCTTTACAAAGTTCGAATATTACAAATGATTTAACTTCAATGGATTCTCATCGGACATTAGTATTTTTACAAAAACATTATCTAACGTCATCGGTAGAAACTCAATCTCTAATAGGCCTATAAACAGTGAAGACTACAGGGCTAGCTAGCTCCCTGTTAAGCGAATCGTACCTATATCAAGGAAGTTAAAAACTAGAAAGAAGACTTTATATTGCTTGTAAGTTTGTGAAACGTTTGTTTATAAATCATTATTTGTAATAACTGTTATTGTAACTTGTATTGTTGTTTGTATATTATAACGTATTTGTGTTAAAAAAGAAAACTGTGTATCAATCTTGTTGGCAAATATCGTAAACTGATTAATATATATATCGGCTATTACTTAACTACTAAATCCAAAGTACAATTTAACTACTAAATTTAAATTTATCAAGTAACTCAATTTCAGACCATTTTACATTCTCAGACGTAACAATACATACACATTTCTTTCTCTGTCTCTCACTTATACATACTTCAGTTTCTTTTTTTTTGTATATTAGTTTCGGTTTTAGCTAGGTTAACAGTTTCTTTGCGTAACTGAAATCTAGCCAGGTAATACACGAGGATAACTGAAACCTAGCTTAGTAACCCAAGAGGATAACTGAAACATAGCCTAGTAATCCAAGAGGATAAGTGAAATATAACCTAGAAACCCACGAGGATAACTGAAACCTAGCTTAGTAGCCCAAGAGAATAACTGAAACCTAGCTTAGTAACCCAAGAGGATAACTGAAACCTAGCTTAGTAACCCAAGAGGATAAGTGAAACATAGCTTAGTAATCCAAGAGGATAAGTGAAATATAACCTAGAAACCCACGAGTATAACTGAAACCTAGCTTAGTAACACACGAGGAAAACTAAAATATAGCCTAGTAACCTATGGGGACTAGAGTATTTCTGAACACTTTGTATCCTGGTCGCTCAATGGTAAGTTTGCCGACTTGCAACGTTAAAATCCCGGGCTTGGTACTGCACGGTGGACAGGGCGCAGTTAGCCCATTCTGTGGTTCTGCGTTAAAAACAAACTGAATACATTTTTTTGTGAGTCTTTAGAAAACTAGTCATAAAATACAAGTGAAAGAGTTGCAATCATAGAATTTAAAATTATTTTAAAAAATATTTTAGACAGTTTCTGATGTAAAATTCAAAACAAAAAATTTCTAATTATAGCAAAAATTGATCTGTATTTACCAGTGAGCAGTAAATTTTGTAATAAACGTTAGTTTGAATATGCGATAAACATGAATATTTCGTCGGTTAACAATAATAATTATAAATAAATGTAATCGAAAATTTTGGTAATCACATTAATAACCCCGATGAAACCCCCCAACACTTTCGACAAGTGGATCTCCCTTCTTCAGGTGTAAAGAAAAATACAAACCTACCTGTCGAAAACGTTAAGATTTCACTGTTTTCCTTATGTAATTTTATTGGTTGAAATTTATTCATTTGTTATGAAAAACAAAACAAAAAATAATAATAATACAGATATTTCTATATATTAATGTTTATATTTAAAAATAATTTGTGTGTGTAAGACGCTTACGGCAGTGTTATACAAACTCACTTTTCCAAGAAAGAACCAATATCTATGACTACGTCAAATTTTGTGACTGTTTTGTCTTTTCGGTGTAAGAGCACTTTGGATTATTGTCGGGAAAATACGTAAAGCCAAGCAATGTCAGACAATTTCCTGGTTTGTTGCTATGGTTACCTGACATGTATATCTACCTGGATGCTGCAGAGCGGACAGGACTGGAATCAAGAAAGCATGATTATGATGAGGATTAGATAGAAATGTAATAATATTGTGTGCTTCTCTTTAGGCACTCCTAATATTCAGGATAGTTAGTCTAACTAATTATTTTATTGAAACAAATCTGTTAGTTCTTAATTTACTGTATTTAACTACAGCAATGTAACAGTTTCTATGAAAACATTTACCTGCTGTAATAAAAGTTAGCTTGTGTGCTGCGCGTGTAGTTTATTTATTGATTATTCAATAAAAGTGCATTTTTATAGTGTATATTTCTTGATATTTTAACAATCAATCCCATAAGTCTATTTTTATCATATATATATAGTTACCTAGTATATTGGTTCGTTTCTTGTTGTTTCATTGTTGGACACAGTTAAAGATTTTGTTCTAACACTGTATCCTACTCCTTTTCAGAATACATTTTTCTCTGTTATCAGTGTCATCATATTAACGTTTAGATCAAGGTGAACCTGAATATTTCAGCTTTCAGAGTGATTAGTATAAATACCAAATGTAAATGACTTAAAATATATATACAAAAATATTTTTTTCCGAAATAGTCTCGATATTTAAACTCCATCAATACAGTGCCAGTATTTGATGTATATTTTATGCGTGCATATGGCCGATAAAGCTGTCACATATACACCTGTGTGCATATTTTCATACATGCAATTGGACAGACTTTTACTGAAGATTCCAAACTCTACAGAGTTAGACTCTAGTTTTCTTTGTTAGAAAGACAAATAACGGTAACTGAGTGTCAGTAAGAGTTCTTTCTTATTATGTTGGTGTTTTCTCTCAGTAGAAGTTTTTTGGGAACGAAACATTTAAATTGCCTAACGGTCCTTTAATCTTAAAGTGCTCTCAGGATAAATAAAGACCTCTCATTGGGTACGAAATCAAGTCTACTGAAACTCTGCACCTGATCACAGTTTTCATCGCTCGGCCAGCTCTTCCAGTTTTAACTTAAAATAAAAAAACTTATGTACATATTGGAAATTTATGAACTGATTGAACTTTTCATGTAAAACTGTCTCACTATTGGCTGTTTTTATGCCCCCAGTAATACCATTTTCTTTCCTGTTTACAGACGTGAAAACGTTTTTATATCATCAGTAATACCATTTTCTTTCCTGTTCACAGACGTGTAAACGTTTTTATGCCCCCAGTAATACTCGAACCTTTTGTTGATAGTATATCTAAAGTCCCCCGGTGGGACAGCGGTAAGTCGTCGGATTTATAATAGTGAAATCAGGGGTACGATTCCCTTCGGTGGGCACAGCAAATAACTCGGTGTACCTTTGCTATAAAATAAAAAAACACCCACATAGTATATCTGAACTTGAACGACTATAATTGTAAAAACCATAAACTTACAAAGACTAGTGTAATTATATGTGAAAACATCTCTCGGTTATCCAAGAACGTAAACACACTTGTAGATTATTTATAACATTAAAAACCAATGTTTTTCCTAATTATTTGCACCAATTAGAAAGTCCGGAGTATGAAAATTCCAAGTAATTATTTTCAGACAAAAATAAATAATTCTTCGAGAAACTTTAACGAATCTTGGAATTCTGTTTTTTCTTCAGCCAATCTCTTACTTACGAGTAAAATCCACTAACAGTCTAGTTTATTATAGGAGCTTAAACATAAAAAAAAACTCATTCTTTCCTGCTAATCTGACCACGTGCCTTAAAGAGAATGTGTTTTCTTCAAATGGGAATTTTTGTGCGACATTCATTTTTAATGATTTTTTTTTTCGTATCACTGTATGTTTTGCGACAAATGTTTGACGCTGATACATTCCACACATTCCCTAGTAAAAACTCGTAATATACTTCTGAATAATCTGTATATTTACAGTACACTCCTAAAGTTAAATAATATATTCTTGGGTAATATATACGCATCAGCAGCACGGTAAAACACTACTGAATAATGTGTCTATTAAATAACATTCCTCAAAAATGTATTTATTAACAACACATCTCCCAGTACAATCATGGTATGCCTGAATGCTCTGTGTTTGAACAATAGACTTCTGGATAATGTATATATATCAATAACGCACTTGTGGATAATATACATATATCAACGGTATGCCCCGAATAATGTTTATATCAATAAAACGCTTTGGAAGTTTTGTATGTTCATTATAAATTAAGTTACTGTACCTGCACTTGTTATAAATATATCCAATTCGAATATTATATTTTTTGTTATTTTGAGGGGATGTGAAATGTGTGTGTGTGTGTGTATGTATATATATATATATATTTATTAATGTTTATTGAGTAACTTCTATTATGTGAATTGACCAGGTTAATACATTGTGTAGGTCATGTAAAGAGATAACGATTTTCTTTTACAATTTTCTGTTTTGTCCGTTTTTTACAAATAACTAATCATATACTGGCTAATCTTACGATTTTCTATACAGCATACTGATACTAATATTAATACTAATACTATATTAAAGTTACTTTAATAGAACATTTCATATTTTTACAACATACATTCTCATTTACACAATTAAAAATGATATCAATTATTGTTATTAGTAGCAAGCTATTACAGCAACTTATAAATTACACATAGCCCATTTTCACTTCTGTGTTGTCATGTCTTTAATTATACCACTGTCATTGCTAATCTATAAATTATGCGTGTATTTGGTTTATCTTTTAGATATTAATGAAAAAAAAAAGAAAAACTAATAACTCCATTTTTGTGCTTACTTAAACTAAAATATGCAATATAGTTTTTGTGAAAGTTCTAATTTCCAATTCCAAATGTGTTATATAAATGATATTATTTGTATACGTTTGAAATAAGTTTTCCACTACTGCCATGTAAAACACTGAGAAAGCTGAGATGTCCACACTTTAAAAAATGAGGAGATGCTCAATGACCATCATCGTTTTAGTAAATGTACGAATGTGAGACTAACGATAATCGGTTAGGGCGCTCGACTCACAACCTGCGGGTCGTGGGTTTCGAGTTCTAGTCACATCAAATATGCTCGCCCTTTCAGCCGTGGTGGCGTTATAATGTGATGGTCAATCCCACTGTTCGTTGGTAAAAGAATAGCCCAAGAGTTGGCGGTGGGTGGTGTTGACTAGTTGCTTTCCCTCTAGTCTCCCCCCCCCCCCTAGTGGCATAGTGGTGGGTATTCGGACTTCAACGCTAGAAACCGGGTTTCGATATCTGTGGTGGGCAGAGCACAGATGGCCCTCGAGTAGCTTTGCGCAAAATTCAAAACGTACCAAACCATTTTCGTGAAGAAGAATGACTTCTGATGAAGGAATTTACATGATAGTTTGTCAAGTTAGAATGACTACTGCAAGATGAATAGAGCAGATGATACTGTGCTTAATTCGGAAATGAAGTTTCGTTATTGTAGAAGAGCAACAGACAAAACATTAAACTTTGTTTTCAGAAAGATTAAATGAATAATAAAATATGGGAACCAATTCTATTCTCTATTTCCTTACAGTACCTCTTTAATCTTAAAACAGGTAGACAGTAGGTGATAGCTCTATCAAAGTCATAAAAGTCCTGAGATCTACTATCTGAAACTGACGGTATTGGTTGGATGAATTGATGTAAACATGTTTAAGCACCAACTTTTTTTTATTTCATATACATTACTAGTCAAAAGTGTTACTACAACATAACAATAATCCAGTTTTCATAAAATATTGCAAAGGAAAACGTTGTTTGGGTTTACATATTGTAATTATACTCAGTATTACAATATTAGGAATAAGAAGGTAGTTTGAAACATAATAAATTGAAAAATCGATACTTCTTAGATGCTCCTCTAGTCTGGCCTTAACTGTATGGCTGAGTTTAACGGCATGGATGCTACCTCTTGTTTCAGACTAGTTATCTGTATTTTTCTAGTTTTTGTTGTGCATTTTCATTATGTTAGTTTATTCTTTCCAACTTTTCTTCAATTGGATTAGCATTGGATGTTTGGGTTGGCTACTTTGTAACCTTCATATCACCAGCTATTTCTCTTCTCCTACAAATACCTATTATTCAAGAGGACGATATGATTTGAATCATTATCCACACGAAATTCGAAGCCAAAGCCAAATAAAAGTTGCCCACTGAATGTTTTCATGAAAAACCAGGTTATTGTGATATTGCTTCTTCTTCATAATGCCATCAAATTAGACATTATCTACTATTCCTGAAGTAGATACACTTCTTCACACCGTTACAGATCAACCGTCATGTTAGGTTGTTTTACTTAAACTTTAAAATATTGACCATGTTCATTATCTCTGCCAAGTCTTCTCACAAACCTCTCCTGGAGTTTACACACACAAAAAGCTTTATTTTATCAGTCTACAGCATATTATTTTATTTGCTCTTCTGATTTGTTTATGATCTTTAAACTGTTGACCATGTTCATTATCTTGGCCAAGTCTTCTCACAAACCTCTCCTGGAGTTTACACACAAAACAACAATCTTCACTTCATTAGTGTGCCCGTCATGGCCAGGTGGATAAGGCGCTCGACTCACAATCTGAGGGTCGCGGGTTCGAATCCGCATCCCACCAAACATGTTCGCCCTTTCAGCCACTATTCGTTGGTAAAAGAGTAGCCCAAGAGTTGGCGGTGGGTGGTGATGACTAGCTGCCTTCCCTCTAGTCTTACACTGCTAAATTAGGGACGGCTAGCGCAGATAGCCCTCGTGTAGCTTTGCGCGAAATTCCAAAACAAACAAACAAACAAAACTGATGTGGTTGAAGCTATTACTTAGGCTTATCGCCCGATAGAACACTACTACGTTTCACCATATTAGGTGTTATACGTCATAAATGTTATAATTAAACCTAATCCCCACAGTATCCCAGCAAAAAACGTTCACGTCTAAATATATGTTCTCAAAACAAGTGTTGTTAATTGTCTTACAGATAAAATAAACAGATAAATTTCCATCTTATGGCAATAAACGATATGACAGACAGATATGTGTAATTATGAAATGCTATTAGTGAACGTTTCGGATATCTTTGACAGAACGTGTGACCAATATTTGGCAGTATAACACCAGCACTCTCTACGATGTACATTTCGAATATAACGCCCTCAAAACAGCCGCCCTACGCCCTAATATGAACTGACAGCGATGCAATTCATTATGGAATTATAAGAAAGTTAATAAACAGCCATTCCTAGACGCGATGTTAACATAGACTCGTATACGACTAAAGAGACCCCTATACTGGGTGTCACGAACTGCTCTGGTGTTCAGAAGGGACAAGATTTGTAAAACAGAAGAAGGAAGAAAAGATACTTGAACTCTCTCTTTGACGGTGGATATCCTAAACACTTGATTAAAAACAAAATAAAGAACGTTTCTTTTGTTGTGAATTTCGCGCAAAGCTACACGAGGGCTATCTGCACTAGCCGTCCCTAATTTAGCAGTGTAAGACTAGAGGTAAGGAAGCTAGTCATCACCCCACACCGCCAACTCTTGGGCTACTCTTTTATCAACGAATAGTGGGATTGACCGTTACATTACAACGCCCCCACGGCTGAAAGGACGAGCATATTTGATGGGACGGAGATTCAAACCTGCGATCCTCAGATTGCGAGTCAAGCGCTCCCTAACCGCCTTGCCATGCCGGACCACAATAAAGAACATAAACACGAAGAATTAGCAGGAAGACATACAACCATATTCTTCTACGTCAAAAGTCTTTCTGAAAACCTACAGACGAGTATACAGAAACACACAACACAATATGATTGTAGTTATTATACACAAAACTGATTAAAGATCAACAAAAGTTATAATACAGTGGTATAATAGACGTACAAGATCCTGTAATTCCGATATATGTGAAGAGAAGAAAAGACTGTCTTGAAAACATTCATGCTGCTAATTCAAGTCTTTATGAAGGAGACCCAGGTTCGAATCCAGGTTACTATCACCACAAAATTAGTCTTTCTAGGGACTTCCCAGAAGGCGGTAACAAGTTAACAGCTGTAACCTTAGTATCTAGTAATTAATATAAGCTAATTAACAATTAGGCTTAGGTTATCTTTCACGCCACTAACCACAATAATGATCTCAAAATATAATTTTAACTCTTATTGTAAAGCTTGAAGAGCGCGGGCGCACAAAACACGACGCCACAATCCGTTCGTCTTGTGTTATTTTAAGTTATTCGTTGCTCTTAAAGTTAGTCAACGCTACGGAGTTCTGTGTATGTGCCTTTAAAACAATAAAGCCACATACAGATCTGTTGTATACAAGTAAGTACCACTGACAATTAAAATTAGATTTATCATACACTTCTTATGTAACATAACAGTAGAATATTAAACCGACCTCTGGTGGTGGTTACTGTTGACCAGTTGCCTTCCCTCTAGTCTGTCAATTCGAAATTGTGGACTGTTAGCGTGGCTCGTCCCTTTACATAGTTTTGCACGAATATTCGTATCAAAACAAATCCCCCCCCCCTCCCAGTGGCACAGCGGCATGTCTGCGGACTCAACGCTAGAAACCGGGTTTCGATGCCCGTGGTGGGTAGAGCACAGATAGCCCATATTAAGCTTCGTGCTTGATTACAAACAAATTAAACCGATCTTATAAATAACGCGATCGATTTTAGATCGCTACAGCTACTTGTGTGAAAAAATATATAACTTTTTTTTTTTTACACAAATCTACAATTTTACTCTTAAATCTTTGACGTACAATAAAAATCGTTCTTGAGACAATGATGGTTTTTGTTGCAGTCGAACGTCTCGTACTGTTTATAATACGGACGTTTTCTTCATCCCGCTTGGCGGGAAGCGCTTCTTTCTTGTGCATGTTAGTTTCTACAAAACATACTCCTTGCACGTGCTTAGCCTCACGTGGTTCGAGATGGATTTCTTTAAGGAAAGGTTTATTTTTATTCAGAATGATGGAGTAGAAATTTTTGATGCAAAAAAAAAAAGAATAAAATAAAATAAAAGAGTTACTCCCTGTTTTTAATCTTTTTTTCTTTTTTACTACGAAAATCAAGTGAAATTCTATTAAAAGAAATATTTCGGTTGTTACACGGCTTAATATCGATCCAGCAACATTATATTGTCATTATTACGCTATACTGTTCTCGCTGTGCCTTTCATTTTGTGTCCTTTGTGTACGTTTCTTTATCTTCACTTCTGAATGACACATGACCACAGCACATTTCGTTCTGACTGTCTGTTTGTCAGTTAAAGTAAAAATGTCAACTTGAGTAACATTACTACTCAAAACTGGGATCATTGAGCTTCGGACAAAGATGTTAATTGTTTAAGACTAGCATTTGATTCAGATGTAGGCCTTTTTTTCCCCCATTTGTCAAGACTGAAGAAACGTAGTAAAGTAATTTAATCACAAAGATTACGTCAGTCTACTTTACTATGTTGTAATCTTTGTGATTAAAGACTGACGAAACATGTTCCTTTAGTCTTTAATCACAAAGATTACTACTTTACTATGTTTCGTCAGTCTTTAATCACAAAGGTTATTACTTTACTATGTTTCTTCAGTCTTTAATCACAGATATTACTTTACTATCTACTTTACTTTTAATCACAAAGATTAAATAGTAAAGTAATATCTGTGATTAAAGACTGAAGAAACATAGTAAAGTAATAACCTTTGTGATTAAAGACTGACGAAACATAGTAAAGTAGTAATCTTTGTGATTAAAGACTAAAGGAACATAGTAAAGTAGTAACCTTTGTGATTAAAGACTGACGAAACATAGTAAAGTAGTAATCTTTGTGATTAAAGACTAAAGGAACATAGTAAAGTAGTAATCTTTGTGATTAAAGACTAAAGGAACATAGTAAAGTAGTAATCTTTGTGATTAAAGACTAAAGGAACAGAGTAAAGTAGTAATCTTT
>NW_013665610.1:4238992-4241290 GCF_000517525.1 Limulus polyphemus
GGAACCGCCTCCAAACAGTTCTATTGTATACTGTTCTATATCTTTACATGTCATGTATTTCGAGGATATTTTGGATGCATTTAACGGTAATATTCTTCATAGGACACAATATTTCCATTTTTGTTTTCATGGACAATTTTCTTTTACAATATTTAGATGCTTCAAAACGTTCTAATGTTCTTTGAACCGCACACTCTTCGAAACAATAAGTTTTTGAACAATATACCGTGGTGTTTTCATAAGTAAAAAAACATATCATTGTTTGTCACTACATATTAAATATTAGGCTATTTTGCTAAGTTTAGATATTTTGAAACTTCCAAAATGTTTGAATGATATTGTCATTGTCCTGACATTTACTGCAGTTAACTCAATTGAAAAAAGACTATTGAAGATATGAAGGTACGATTACTTGTATTGGTAGATAAGTCTTCTTAATCCAGATTTAAAAAGTGCCTAGTGGTTGATGTGCAATTCTGTCGTGATAATATTTTTGAAGTGAAGTAATGCTTGTATTGTAATAATAAAGTAACTTGTGGATGTACGATAGATAGACCCAACAAAAAAGGCATTACTAATGCTTTGGACTTAGACTTCTCATTGATATGTATATATGTGTACAGCAAAGTAACCTTGATGAGCTACCTGTATAGAATGAACAGCAGCAAAGTGAACAATGGTCCATTGTGTATGGACATTATCTTTTCTTTAATTTAGAAAAATATATTAACAATTAACCTTCTCTTATTTTGTAAGATAAAAATCCAGTTTTCTAAATTTGATTTCGTCTAATATTACTGTGAGTAGTTTACTTATGTAACTTTCTCTATTCAAAATAACCGTACCATTTTATCCTCTTTATTTGGTTTGAAGTTTGCTTGAAGCTAAGCACAAAATAACGCAATGGGCTATCTGTGCTTTGCTCACCACGGGTATTAAAACTCGGTTTCTAGCGTTGTAACGCCGCAGACATTCCGCTGTGCTACTGGGGAGAGGATGTTTTGACTTTCAAGTTCAATCTCTTCAATCTATTTTCTTAGTTGTATAGAACTATCCTTTAGTTCCTTCACTCGTAACATAAAGATTGATTATGATAATACATTTTTGTAGTGATTATTTACAGTGACTAAAATCTAACAAGGAACTAATACAAATTAGGTTGATTTATTTAAAGAAATGTAACTATTCGAAAAGATGTTTGTTTTGAATTTCGTGCAAAGCTACACGAGAACTATCTGCGTTAGCCCATCTCTAATTTCTCAGTGAAAGACTAGAAGGAAGGCAGCTAGTCATTACCACCCACCGCCAACTCTTGGACTACTTTTTTGCCAACATTATAACGCCACCACGGCTGAAAGGGCGAGCTTGTTTGGTTGAACGGGGATTCAAACCCGTGACCCTCAGACTGCGAGTCGAGTGCTCTAACCACCTGTCCATGCCGGGCCAGATGAATATCGTAAAGTTTATTTGTTTGTTTGTTTGAATTTAAGCACAAAACTACACAATGGGCTATCTCTGCCCACCACAGGTATCGAAACCCGGTTTTTAGCGTTGTAAGTCCGCAGACATGCAGCTGTGACACTGGGGGGCAATTAAAAAAGGACAGAAGGCGCTGTTAACGTATTAATTGGTGATCCAGTTACACATAACTTATCTGAAGAAAGAGAAAAAGTATTGTCTAGAGGTTTAAAATATTCTATATCACCGAAACGTCTTGATTATAATAATAATAATAATAATATTTTATGTTTTGAAAAGTTTGTGAGGAAACTCGTGGATAGTCCAATTTATAACAATGGAAGAAGTTTTGATATTATTGTTACAGAGGTGTGAGATATTAGATATTAGACCGGTAGGGTATCACTGTCGTATTTTATGGGACTTACCAAACATTCATAAAACCAAGTGTCCCTTAAGACTGATAGTTTCGAATAAGTGCACCTATAATCAGTAACTTACAGGTTTCTCAATTATTTTCTTAAAAGACTTAAAAAGAATGAACATGTGGGTAGAAATAAATTTTATAAATTATAAAACAGCGAAAAATGGAATTGAAAATTTTTTTGTCATGAACATAACCTTGATCTTAACATAAATATAAACCTAATCCTTGCATTATATTTATTATAGGCCTGTTTCGATTTATTAAAATAGCTTATTTTACTTTACGTTTTATTAAAATTAGGCTCATGACAAATAATTTTAACAATATAACTTTCATGTTTTGATGTTGTGTATCTTTGAAGTGGCCCCGGCATGGCCAGGTGGTTAAGGCACTCGACTCGCAATCTGAGGGTC
>NW_013665610.1:4242233-4249856 GCF_000517525.1 Limulus polyphemus
CTCTACTTATTCAATTATGTACAAGCTGCCCAGTGTCGGCTAACAATATGAAGAAATAAATTGTGGTGGCGGATTGCTACAAGTTCTTCAAGTACCTATAGAATGATAGGTTCTTTTTTGTGAGTGTACGTAAATACACCAGTTTGATTTATTATGTATGGAGGCTAGTTACCTTTTTACTGTCAGTGTAAAGTAACACCCAATCGTTTACAGCGATGAGAGGACAACGTTGAAACACCGTTAGAAAAAATAAAAACACGTATGTTACAACGTTTAAAGACAAAACATCACTCTGTTCTTTAAATTATTTATAGGTGACTTAAGACTTCTGTGAGCTATTTATACTGAAAATGTTAGAAAAAAAAATCTATAGTTGTAAAGCTCTTATGGGCTGTCTTGTCTTGATTTGTATATCTGATTGTCCTTTCAAGCTACACACTTCAAATCTATCGTTTTCGTGCAAAGATAGTTCAATCGCAGGGATCCTTATTTTCATGATTTTCTGAAAAGATATTTAGTGTCAAACTACATGTTTCAGACAGGCTCACGGCAACTTTCACTTACAACACCGTATGTTGCTTTTCATACTTTCAAGTAAAGTAATAAGGAAACGTAACACCCAAGAAGCCGTCTGTGGTTTCCAGTTTTGTATTGCACTCTTAACGCTACAATGTGATTTTACATTAAGAACGAGTAACCTAAGTATTTCTCGACAATTTCGTTGTTTTTATAGGGATGTGTAGACTTTAGGAAGACCTAAAACAAATCGATAACATTAATCAAAGTTCAGAAGTTAAACCGCCATGGAATAAAGGAAGCATAATACGTATAGACGTTTTGTATGTTTATATGTATTCGGTATTACAGAAGAAGAAGAATGCGGAAATGGCATTTTGGTGTTGTTTATCTATTCTGTATAACGTAAGAATAATGCGGATAGGATGTTCTGGATAATAGATAACTTACTATTTGCCAGTTAATGTATCTTAGAAGTAGAATTAGTTTTTTATGTAACTTTGATGCTCTTTCGCATACTTGTTGCCATTGTGTTAGTCCTAGAATGTATTTTAACGCTTGCCGAATATTTTAGGAAATCGCTTAGTGCTGAAGTTAATTTTGACCTTTAGCCAGCTATGCCATCATATATTGTATAGTTCCCAGTCTTCTTCGTTTGAATTGAATTTTCGATCAACTGAACGACCCACATTTGAAGACAATCTCGAGCGTTGCTTTTCCAGGATGGACCACAGTCTGTAGGCATGTTTATCCTTATCTAACACTTCCTTTGTGTTGTATAAGTACATATACGTATTGTGCGTGTGTTTAAAAAACATTCATCATATTCTAACGCATTATACGGGTTAGTCTATTTATAAAGTATAATGCGTTAGAATACGATGAATGTTTTTTAAACACACTCACAATACGTATATGTATATTTATAAATAGACTAGCCCTTCATGGGTTGGTCAAAAAATTAGAAACACTTAAAGATAGCTAATTAATAACGCATGATTCCACTTTGGTCTGGTTTCTTCATAGTATAGGCAAGTCCCTGGAAGGTATGGCTGAAGAATGAGGTTCCGTTCTTCGAGACACGATTTGTACATGAACGATAATCTTCCAAACACTGTTACATTTACCTGATGAAACATGAAATAACCTTTGATGTGGTTCGTCATATAAAATGGTAGGGCACAGCAAAGATAGCCTATTGTGTAGCTTTACTCTAACAAAAAAGTAAAACAGTTTATCTCTTATGTGCTGCCATCTGTTGTAACAATGTACGCCTAACTTTTTTAGGAACGATTATTAGTGATTTAATCCAATAGTTTATTATTGAATATTTTCAACTTAAATTTTAAAATGTAGTTATATAATAAAATAAAGAATATCAAATGAAATCTTGAACGTTTTAACTATAATTATCACACGGTTAATTAAAATAACAATTACCATTGCTTTAACAACGAAACACTTTTAATATTCTGTATCTCTGTAAATATTATAGGAAGTTTATAAGTTCAAGGCTTACTTATTATGGAGTAACAAAGATGCAGTAAGTGTTTCTGCTAATTGGTTGTTTTTCCAAATATCCATGATTATCATCTTGTATTACTGCGTATAAAATTTCTTGCTGTAAAAGGTGATGCACTTAGCTTCAAAAAAGTTTAAGCAAATACTTTTTCTTAACTGTGTGTAGTGTTTAAAATGTGAAATGCGGTCTTTTGTACATAAAAAAACAAACAAACTATAATGTTAAAAATTGTAATTCCTCTGAACAATACCAGAATCACTTGCATCTTTTCTGTTGCCCGGTCTTTAAATATTCAGATAAGTTTTGGTAAGCAATGTCCGTAGTTCATCGCTGTGAGAAATGTGGTTTTCATCACGTTCAAGGTTATTCTTGACAGAAGAAATTTTTTGAAATTGTCCTAATTCAGTGTCATGCTGCAAACTTGTCATGGATTGAATGTCGTGTGTCTGCACACTTATTCGCGATTATAATAAACAATTATTTAATTAGTTGTTCAGCTTTAGTTTCTTGGAATTTTTTTGGGGAAAAACTAAGATGCCACAGAGTAGATTCAATCACCATTCCAAGAGATACATTACGGTTATGTCTGTATTTCTTTCTTATAGTGATGTTGGCGCCATCTTGTGAAGTATGCGAGAACTTAGTAATTCTAAAATTTGGTGTTACTAGCTAAATTGTAATCTGGTAAAATCAGTGCCTAAATAGGCGAACAATAACAAGTCTTGTGCACTAAAAGGTGTCATGAAATATCAAACTTTCTAGTGAAAGAACTACAGTCTTTTTATACATATACATTTAAATTTGCCTCGGGGACAGTTAGTCTTTCAGCACTGGCTCAAAATATATCGATTACGCGTTTCAAAGTGCACAAAACCGTATCGTGTAGAATATCGTTTCACAAAATCGTCAAAGAAGTTTTGTATTATGTAGAATATCGTTTTTATCAGAAAAAGCGGTGAACCGATACAGATATTTGAAAATGTATCAATATGATTCTGTTAGTTTTTTTTTTTGTTATCATTAAGTGTAAGCCCTCGAGTTTACTGCTGAGCCACTAGCTCATTTCAATATATATTACCTCTTTTTTTCAGACATAGTGCTAGGCAGACTAAAAGAAAGTAGTCCTCACAAAGGTACTTGTGATTTGAGTTGTTGTATAACTGATCTTTACCTATGGTTGGTACTGTATGATGACTCTTTTTTGTCTGTTCAGCTATAAAAAGAACAAAGGCGATAAAATTGGATTACTCTGTTCATACACAGTAACTAGTTGAATAAGGTGGATATTAATTTATATGATGACATTGAAAAATTCTGTTTTGCGCGAAAATTACAGACAGCAAGACAACGTTTCGAAAGTGAATAATTGATATCTATAAATTTCTAGTATTTTAGTAAGTGTTTACTAGAGTGTTTACGTATATGCCTCCCGGGGGCTCAGCGGAAAGTCGGAGGGCTTATAACGCTAAAATTTAGGTTTCGATACCTGCGCTGAGCAGAGCACAGATAGCCTATTGTGCAACTCTGCGCTTAGCAACAAAGAAACAAAAACCGTTTAATTCTGCTCAGAGATCACACCTGAAGTACATGATGTCTAATTCTGCTCAGAGATCACATCTGAAGTGCATGATGTCTAATTCTGCTCCGATATCACATCTGAAGTGCATGATGTCTCAGAGTTCAGCTGTTATAGTTGCTGTTAGTTGTTCGTCGTAAAGAATGAATGCTTTCGTGTAAAGAGATTTTACTGAGCAGTGCGTTGTGCATTTACTTAAATCCAATAGCTTTATCCTTATCATTTGACTCTATGAATAACAACTTATATTGACATGTTAGACCGTTACCGGTATTTTTTGTCACCCCCCCCCCCCTAGTATTTCCTCTTAAGTGGCTCAACGGGAAGTCTGAGGATTCACACTGCTAAAAACCGAGTTTCGATACTCGTAGTTGACACAGCACAGTTAACCCATTGTGTAACTTTGTGCTTCAAAAAAAAAAATCCTCTTAATCTTGATTACTACAAGTTAACGGTACAGATATAAATAATACAGTTATTTACGATATTTACAATATTTACAATACTTTTCACCTTTTTATAAGATGAATTTATTTTCTGGTGTACAGGACATACTTTGACCCGTAAGTTCTGTCATCCCTACAATTTCCTAAATATTTAACGCAAGTTTACTCTGCTATTTGTAATATGTTGTGATTTTAGTTAAAATTTACTCTACGGTTAAATGTTTTGCCCGAATCTAGTATGCCATCCTCAGAATTCCTTTATAAAAAAAAAGTATAATCTTATTGTAACAGACCAGTCATTTACTTGCTGTTATTTGTCTTGTCTAATATTTTAAAAGATGAACACAAGTGTAATCTGTTGGGCGTTCGTGCCATCCGTAATTTTTTCTCATCGTTAATATTTTTCAAACGTGGCAGTCAGTTACTGAGCGAGCTAACCTTGTACCCGTGACGTTTTTATCATGTAAAATATTTCTGTGCGCTGAATTAAAACTTGTTTCTAGTCTTTTTTTCATATTTGATTCCTAAATCATTGACTTAATTTTAACTGTACAAGATGAATACATGCCAGTTTTTTTATGCAGGTTATTTTATGTTGTTATATAATCTTACTGCATGTGCCAGTATGTTCAGGTAAGTTTACGTTTTCTATCCGATCTCTAAATAATTATTACAGACTTACTCTGTAAACGTTTCTTTATTAGTAATGTATTATAACATTATATATATTTAACGTGAGTAGAGGCGTACTGGGCAGTATATACCTGGAATGGATACGAGTAAGACTGAAACCTCGTTATTTAAATGATTGATTTATTTCTATATCCATCTTATTTGCCTTTATAAATTTTACTCAGGATTTTGTTGTTTGTTTAAAATTTAAGCACGAAGCTACACAAAAGGCTATCTGTGCTCTTCTCACCACTGGTATCGAAACCCGGTTTCTAGCCTTGTAAGTCCGCAGACATGCCGCTGTGCCACTAGGGGGCTTACTGTGGATAAATAATATTAACCTTCGAAGTGGACGAATATTTCAAATATGATTACACTATATGATAGAAAATGTGCTCTTTAACCTGAGTCAGTAGAGTTATTAAGTGTAATATGGATCATAAATGTAAATGAAAGAACTTAGGAAATCTAACTAAAGTTAAACCCAATTCCAGAAAAGGGAAAAAATAAGATTAATATAAGTTTTTCTCAGAGAGATGAAGAAGATGTCGATTAACCTGAGTCAGTAGAGTTATTAAGTGTAATATGGATCATAAATGTAAATGAAAGAACTCAGGAAATCTAACAAAAGTTAAACCTAATTCCAGAAAAGGGAAAAAATAAGATTAATATAAGTTTCTTCTCAAGAGAGATGAGGAAGATGTCGAAGTAAATACAATTTATTATGAAAGCTAAGTATGTGCATTGTGAACTGTAAGAAAATAAACTTCCCAGTTTTATAAAATCAAAGAAAGAAACGACTTGAGACATTAGTTGTTGATCCCGTCATTTATTTTGAGAAGTTTGTTATTAGATAACGTATTTTTACCCTTTATAAATGAGTTTTACAATGGTCAAAAAAGAAAAAAAAAGAATTGAGAGGAGTTTAACTATCTTTTTCTGTTATAAAAACATTTGATTTAAACTTCAATGGAGATGGAATATAGAAATATGTATTCTTAAAATTTAAATAAAGTTAATCGTTGATTTTAAATATTCAAATATAAGTGTGCCATAAAAACGCCGACATAAATGAATAAGTTGAAGGAACTAATAATAAATAAATAACTTTTCTAACTTCGCCACGCTCACACACACACACAAATAATTATTGAGCAAAACTACTTAGCCTATTTGTATATTTCGTAATTTACCAAATTTACTTGGCACGAATATTAAGAATAAAATTGGCCGACAGACTAATCTTCTTTTTTTCTCAGGACACATTTATAATAAAACTAATTAATTAACTTTTTCCACTCTATAAGTTTTATCCCTTTCTATCAGTAGCCATTAGTTTAATACTATTGTTTCTTTAATTCCTGAAAGCACTTACTTTCATTTCACGTTTAACGCTGGGATTTTACAGATTATTGAACACAAAGGGCATACTTATTCTTAAGACAAGTAGATGATACTTATATGCTGTAATCATTAACTAAAGAAGACCTATAGGGAATCCAAATATTAATTTTCTAAAAGAAATTAAAGTGCTTCTTATCAGTCTCCAAATTTTGATCCTAGAACTATATTGTCAGAAATATGACTCAGTAATAATAAGTAATTTACTGAACAAGTTGATTGTATAAGAGTCTTATCCGCTCTCACTTGTCTTTCCAAGTTCAATATATACCTACTGTCTTTGATTCAGTGTGTAAATAGATCTCTTGCTCCATTACTCGCACTTGGGACTTCCTTTGTGTTGACTCTGATAAATAACTTTTTCTGTCTTATTATCAAATACATTGTCCGAATTGTTCAGAGATTCATCTTAATATTTATTTTTTCTGGTTTATGTATTGGTGGGGGCTTATTGACTTGGCCATCGATGTATAACATACACAACTACATCATGCTTCTAACATACCTTGGTTTTTGTGACATTTAATGGTATTGATCTCAATAAAAGAGCCACGTCTTGTCTGTGATACTTTATGCGCACGTGGCTTTAAATGCCCAAGCTAGAGGCTCTTATGACCCATAATTTGGAACTAATGACCCAAGGAAAAGCAGCCTGACAGAAGTAGCCACAGCCAAAATTTGTTGTTCGGTTCTTTCAACCGAAAAATGGATTAATTGTTGTTTTTTATAACATACCCGGAGCTATAAGTGTAAAGTGTGTTCAGTAACATCAAGTCTCGAACCCTGGACTTTTGGATCCAGGATCAACAAGTTAAGCACTTTTCTGAAGAATGGGAAATTATTACAGTGAAAAAGATAATGGCTTTAACAGCTTATGGAAAGAACAATTTATTAATTAAGTTGAAATTATTAACGTAACAGACGCATTGCAAAAATAATATTTTAATAAAACATAAAACAAAACAGTCTATATAGCGAGACTCCCAACTGCTTTTATCTTATGGTTACGAAATAGTTACTCCATTTTATTTTATATTGCAATCCTTTGCCAAGAATAAACAAGTTATTTCCATGGATGTTCCAGAAGTTCAACCAGTTGTTTATAACTGGAACCACGTGTCCTAGACGTTCGAACAAACTTCTACCGGATGGTTACAAAAGTGTTCCATAGTGATAAGACTTAAACTCTTGACGAATAATATACTAATTCAGTGATATTGTAATTTGGAAACTGGAAATGGGAGCTACATTTGTGTGAATCCCCTTGAACGAGATAGGTTAACCAAGCATATGCCTCAATCCCACCATATGTTTTTTGAATTACGATCTTTATCAACGACCAAATGTTGAAATCACTAACATTTAAGCAAAGCAATGAAACGTAATTACACCATTAAAAAATAAACTTAAACCCTAAACCTTGTAATTTTTATTTCTACAGATTAATTGTCGCCAAATTCAGTTAAAATATCAAACTCGATTAAAAACGT
>NW_013665610.1:4250806-4265726 GCF_000517525.1 Limulus polyphemus
AAATAATTGGCGGATGCTGCTGTTAACTAACTACTTTACATTCAGAGGATCAGTTTAAAATTACTGAATGCTGTGCGCGAATATCTAAAAATCAACAACAACAAAATAGGATGATGCCGGCCGGTTTCTTTCTTTTGGTTCGGAATTAGATACAACGCCATCGTACCCCGGATTAAACATTGAGAAAAATCCTGCCATATGATTGTACAGTTGTTAGAGGAAGAGCTTGTGCTTTGATTGGTGCTAAACATCTCTAGTGTGGAAATAAAATAATAAATGAATATCCGAGTTTGTTCTAAAACAGAGCCACATTGGGCTATCTAGCGTTGCAAATCCGTAAACTTACCGCTGTCTCACCGAGGGACAGATATACGTGACATTTACGCTCCCTCTAGCGAAACAATAATACAAACGTGTAAATTAAAATACAACAAAACAGAACGCAGCTTACAACAGGATGATATCGTACGATTCTTTCTTTTTAAGAGGTGCCTACTTAACTTATGAACAGCAAGTATGAGGTTTTGAAATGGCTATTTGTGGAACAATAGATTTATTTCCGTACAACGTTTCGTCTCTAACAGTGAGACATGATCACGTACAATATTTAAGATACAACAGGAGCAACCAAATAAACGTCTGTATTGTATGAGTATACTTACTAATCCGATGCTTTGTTATAGCTTGGGGAGTTTACTCTCATTACTTTTGGACTTTAACTTTTGCCCTAAAATACCACAAATGATCCAATAAACGCAAAACAGACAAAAAAAACAACACAAAACAACAACAAAAACGAGGCAGTTTTTACCTGTACCTCAAATGTTATACGTGATCATGTATCACTTTTATAGATGAAACGTTGAATAGAAATAAGTATATTATTTCACAAATAGCTGTTTCAAAACTTCATATTGATCGTATGATCCTGTTCGACGATCAAATACATTTTTTTCCCATCTCTTTCTTTCGGTTACCTTCTCATGTAAAATTCTCATGTCTGACTTTATGAGCGGATACACTTCTTCAACCAAGTTTGAAATGTGAACGTTGTAGACTAGTTCACTTCTTCAACCAAGTTTGAAATATGAACGTTGTAGGCTAGTTCACTTCTTCAGCCAAGTTTGAAATATGAACGTTGTAGGCTAGTTCACTTCTTCAGCCAAGTTTGAAATGTGAACGTTGTAGGCTAGTTCACTTCTTTAGCCAAGTTTGAAATGTGAACGTTGTAGGCTAGTTCACTTCTTCAGCCAAGTTTGAAATGTGAACGTTGAAGGCTAGTTCACTTCTTCAACCAAGTTTGAAATGTGAACGTTGTAGGCTAGTTCACTTCTTCAACCAAGTTTGAAATGTGAACGTTGTAGGCTAGTTCACTTCTTCAACCAAGTTTGAAATGTGAACGTTGTAGGCTAGTTTCTTGTATTTATTTAACCTTGAGGAGCTAGAAATTCGGAAAACGTTTAATGGAGAGTTTGGTTATATTGTTGTTAAACGCAAAGTTACAAAACGGAATATCTGTGCTCTGCCTATTACGGGTATCGAAAACAGAATTTTAGCATCGTAAGCCTGCAGACTTACCACGGAGCTACTGGGGGGGGGGCATCAGTGAAGTGAATGTTGAACATTTCCATAGTATTTTTGTACGTTATTTATTTAGGGATGTGTTTTAGTAACCAATTTGTTTAGGCATTTCCTGAGCATAGATAATTGTTTATAGCTTTGGCATGTGTTTGTAATGTTAAATTTATATATATCAGATTAATAAGCATGTACAATTCCCCCATTTTAATGGTTCTTATGAGCTTACAATCTCCTATCAAAAATTATATTGGTTAATTGATTTCGTTTTCCAAATTTACAAGAGCTGAAATCTGTGAAATATATCCGTGATTGTTTTAGCAAGGTCGTTGGAATAATTTATCGAAGATATTACAAAATTGGTTATTCGTTTAGTTAAAAACGTCGGTCCCGGAGGATAAAATAGGAAAACTGTTCATCAAAAATCACTACCGAATTTAGAATTCTGAAAGTCAGGAAGCAAAGGGGTAGCAGAGAGATGGGCTTTGGGAGGGTAAAGGCTTTTTTTTAAGGGTAAGTGGAAAGAAACCTATGAAATATAGATTAAGAAGCTCTAATGGTTAACTAGAGATTAGATAGTGATGTGTTGGGTGGGGTTTTCCTTGTGTATGGTTGTCTAGTAATTAAAGACATCGTATTATCGGAGATGTAACTTTTACTAAACTTTGTAATGACAATTTTAGGGGAGGCAGACAGATTTCGGGAACGGAACTGATACCCCTCGCTTCCTCTTGGCGTCGCCACAGTTCAAAGTGTTGTGCCGAAAATGTTTTCCCTAATTAAAGTTCTGTTTGAAAAAGAATCTAAAACACTTAATTTTGGAAACACGAAGAAAAAAACATCTATTCTTTGTGAAAAATCAAATTACTATTCGTATTGAGATTCTACTCGGGAAAGTTTTTGTCGCAATTTTTCGAAGCATTAGCTAATTACTCCAAACGAAAGTTGTGTAAGAGCAACAACAAAACACGGATTAGCAACCAAAACCGAAATGGATTGAATTTTATTAGCTGTAGCAACAAAGAAGTGATATTTGTAAATTTATTCGTGTTTTAGAATGTAAACGCCTGCTTACTAGATTCTACACAGTTTGGGTTACCTAGTCCATTACTTCTTTGGTTCTTCTGTATTCTCGTTTTAGATCTGTTTCCAAGCTCATTTTACGCTGTAAAACTGTATAAAAAAAGATTGAAAGTGCAAGAAATTTTCTACACTCTGATTTCACCCTGTTTAATCTATCGTACCGATCGAACTGAAGGTTTATTATTGAAGATCAATCCTCATGTCGTACGAATCCCTCTTTGTTAGAAATTTTTGAATCTTTGTGTATCCCACAATTGAGGAAAAAGGTAATTTTGTCCACATTTTGTTGTTTTTCTGTAATGACAAGACGTGTGCAGAATGGGGATTTTGAATAAAGTATAGTTCCTCAAATCTCACTGCGGAATAGAGATATGAAATCAATTATTGAGGAAAATCAATAAATGCGTTTTTATCAAAACGATTTTGAATATGCAAATAAACAAGTCATGTGATAATCAAAACCGTTATGAAGCTGCAGTAGAACGGAATGTATCATAACAATATTTTAGCGTTCATTTGGCTTTACGAAGGCAGTGTGACGTCACCGAAAATTTATCGTTTTTGTTGTTGTTTTGAGAAGGGTATGTATCAGAATTTTCCAACGTACAATGTTTACACACTCAAATTATATAGATGTGTTGAGATCGAGGATTTGACCTGATACGTCATGCTCCGGAACACTGTTGTACCCCGGAGTATCCCGTAAATCGTATATAGTATGGCCCTGGGCGTGCCGTAGTTTTTCCATGGGCACTTGATAAATAATAAATGACAAATTTGAGGCCCCCGTGGGAAAATCATTGGTAATGAGAAATGGAATCTAACCTATAAAAAATAAAATACAATTAAATTAAATAATAATAATAATAATAAATCCGTGTGTCACGTCACGTAATGCTTGATTTCTCGAAATAGGAGGAGTTATAAAAGCCAAAATGCATTATCCAGATAGACTAGTTCGATTATTATCTACCCATTACGATTTTTGTAACGGGGGTGCAAGGGGGGAGTGCCGTGAAACCGTATAAGTGTTGGTATAATAAGCCTAACGTAAAGACGTAGTGTGGGATCACCTAGCCTAGAGCCAAGTGCAAAAATTTATCATGAAGGTAAAAATATGATCGAATTTTAAACATTAAATTGTTTCTGAATTAAGCTATTTTCTGTTATATCACCAACGTTTTAAATAAAAAACAAACCTTTTTAATCAACAGAGACTCTAAACTAAGAAATCAACAATTATTTTTCCAGTTTTACTGTATATACAAAAAAAGAGGGGGAATTATATTACGAAAAATGGCTAATGCGAAATAGATGTTTTAATATTCACAACGTTTCGAATTGGGACTCCCTTACGGTTTAAAATCACTAGAGGAAGGGCGTCTCAACCCGAAACTTTGTGAATATTAAATTTAACATTTATTTCGCATTAGCCATTTTTCGTGGTATGAGGTTTTCCATTTTTTGTTTTCGTTTTCATCGTACCACAGTGTTTTTTTTAGCTGAATATTCTTGTTTTTGATACATTTCATTTTATACGTTCAGTACATAGACTAACAACAATATTTGGTTATACGTTTGTTGCTAAGCGCCATGACATAAAAGCCATTGTTGGAACGTTCTGTCATAAAGACGCACTGGCTTTTTTATATATTAGAAGTTGTTGATCTAATTGATTTTTAAAAATAATTATTCCGTGAATACGCCATGAATTCATTTCATGATTGTTTGTTTGTAATTAAGCACAAAGCAACACAATGGACTATCTGTGCTCTGTCCACCATGGGTATCGAAACCCGGTTTCTAGCGTTGTAAGTCCGCAGACATACCGCTGTGCCACTGGGGGCTCATTTCATGAATGATCTTAATTTTTATATTGGTTCACAAAAGAATTTATCGACGTTTGACTGCCTCGACTGCATTTCTCTGCTTCTTTGTTGGTCAAGCTTGATTTCGCAAACTTTATTTATTTCAGTTAGCTATGAAATGTGAGGTTTGGGTATACTATGGGGTGGGGGGTGGTAGTACTTGCCTCATCATTTTTGACGGGCTATACGCTGGTAATTAATGAAAGTGAAAGAAAAACTCATTGACGCCCCGTGGCAAGGCGTAATGGGTCATATACAATTTCCAATACAATCACTTCTATTTAATGGTATTGGAAAGAAAGGAATGTAGATTAACCAGGATCATTCAGAAAGAAACCTGCAACAAGTCATACCCCCAACTATGGTAATAAACATGCACCGTATTGTTACACAATGCGCGCGCGGGGATCAAATATGAATTTTAGTGTTATAAGCTCTGAACTTTATCACTGAGCCAACGAGTGGTTAAAGCATTCTGTTGGATATACAAGACTGTTTAGTGTAATAGTTATTATTTAGTCATTTAGTGATCTGATAACAAGAGTGTTAAAAATAAATATCTTAAAAGCGATAGTTATGGCAAATTTCGATGCGTAAGTCGGTAAGAGTCGTACGTTGTGTATGCAGTTTAATTGTACTAGGCTCTTGTAATATTGTGACGTCATCTTACTTGAAGCTTCTAAATTTTTCTCGTCGTGTGTAATATTGTTGTCACTAGAGGGCTAGAAAGTTCTAGTGGCTCAGCGGTAAGCCTGTGGGTTTATAACGCCAAAAATCGGGTTTCTACACCCATGTCAGGCACAGTTACTCCATTGTGTATCTTTGTTTTTAACAACAAATAAACAATGACTAATAAAAACTTGCCTTCTCTTATTCTCTTCAATTATTGCTTGAGGTCTGACATAACGCCCCCCAGTGGCACATCGGTATATCTGAGCGCTTAAAATTCTAGAAACCGGTTTTCGATACCCGTGGTGGGCAGAGCACAGATAGCCCATTGTGTACCTTTGTGCTTAATTACAAACAAACTGACGTAGCGAAAAGTAAAATATGCTTCAGTTTAGTTAAGCAACAAAAATCGTATATGTTCGTGTAATATTAGAAATTATTTTTATTATACGCTAAAGCTTAAAAATGCAGTAATTTTTTTCATATTCTTATAGCTTAGTGTTTTTTATGTGTGAGCTGTGTTTTCAAAGACACGATCCGGTAGATAATTTCTGACAACAACAACTACAGGAGCACAACGTTTACCCTATAACACAGTTTTATATTTCTTTGATAGATGGCGCTACAAACGCCTTATATTTAATACACATTAAAAAAAATATATAAGCAATAACATCTTTATTAACGGGAACTTAAGAAAAATATATTTAATTAGATATACTCATTACCAAGTTAATTTTTAGTTTTGCTTTAAGTAGGTAGCTACTTTGATAAGAAGTAAATATTAATTAATGCATGATAATGTCTAATACCAAATGTTTTGCAAAGAAATACACTATCTACTTTAAAACTGCGTGATAATTATTTTCTTAAAAATACCAAGCACTGAGAATAACAATATACATTATGTGTCAGTTTTAAAACTCGAAACTCAAATAATTTTTAAAGAATCCAATGAACCAGTGCGTATATTTTGGTGCGTCTTACAAAACATTTTTATTTTTATCATGTCGTAACTTTGCTAAAATTTAAACTAGTATTTCATGTTATTCTAATATATATCGCTTTAATAACATTTTATGACAATATTATTTTTACGTGAATGACATGTATTCCTATTTCAATATTTAGTTGAAAAGAGTTACGTCTGTACTGGTGAAAGTAGAAAAATCTCACGTTTTATTAAATACATATTTTTTTTTATTTCCGTTCATATTATGTACATCCTATTTATTTCTCAACATTTAATTGTTTTTGGTGTTAATAAGACAGGATATAGATATGGGGTCGGTTTTTTTTTTTTAGTTTATATTGATTTTGTAAGCTGTCTGATTTCGCTCGCTCCATCCAAGAACACCTCGCGCCATCACGCGGAGAGGTTGTGTATAACTGACTCGACAGAGTTCATTCGAGAAGTATCGTCTCTTTGAATACCGATTGCTTTTCCGTCCAAAGGAACGAGGTCCACGTGCTGATCAGATCAACTTTAGTGTCCAAGAAATGGCCAGCATTTTACTAGTACTTCTCAATCCTATTGATTTCAGGAAGAATTTGAAACGTGTAAATAACTAGGAACCAGCCCTTACAAAGAAATTTGGAATTTCGACAGGGATAATCGTCTACTTGATGTTAATAACTAACCCTCTGACGTAAGGAGCGAACAGTCTTGGTTTTTCGTGGAAAATTTTAAATAGCTATACTTGCATCGAAGCGCAATTAATTAGCATTTAACGAAAATAACGCTAGCATAATAATTTTAAACCAAGTGGATTTCAGAATATTATGTTCCTACGTAGATTATTATTTCCATAAATATCGTAGAAAAAAGAATAGAAAAATGCTTCAGAGAATTGATCGGATCTCGTGTTAACGTGAATAATTTATTTCCAACTGTCTAATAAAGAGAGGATATTAACACTGCACATCTTCCTTCTGATAAAGGTACTGTACTGTGTTCGATTTTTGGATGATGCCGTTTTGTTCATAAACGGTTTTTAAATCTATAAGTACTTTCAATTCTACGGCAAAGAGATTCACGATTAAAGTTATGTAATCTATATACCAAAGGATTTATAGCATAAAAAACACTATGAAATGTATATACCAAAGGATCTATAGCATAAAAAAAGACTGTGAAATGTATATACCAAAGGATTTATAGCGTAAAGAAACTCCGAATTTTTATTTTTAATTTATTTTGGTCTGATCTTCCGTGAAATCGTTATAAGCTTTGAGTTCACTAAATCAATAACTGCGAAGATACTTGAGTAGATGAAACTGGTAAGATTAATCATTCTTGATTTTCTGGGGTATTTACATGAACAATTGCTTTCTGTTCAGCTCCCTTCTCACCTTAAAAAAAACAACAACAAGAACGGCTTGATAAATATCACGTCTATTAATAATACTCTTGTATCAATAGAAAATTGTGAAACTTTGCCGTAAAAGCAAATTGAATGTCAAAAATATTACGAGAAAATCAAGCCTGTAGTTGAAGTACATTTAGAAAGAATAATTAAAAATTGACCTTGTAAATATCTTGATGTCAAAATACCCCTCTTCTGATTTACCTTTCAAATACCAGCAGTTTTTACGTTTGTGGTCTTAGTGTTAAGACGTGTTGGTTTAATCCAGCCACATACAATATGAGAACAGAAGTTGTTTTCAGGATGCATTTAATTAACAATAATAATTCCATTTCGTCGATCCGGCTTGTCTAATGTATGTGTCATCTGATACAGAGAACACTTCATGCGTTAAGTCTGGAAGGATCGTAATTAGATATATAATAATAATAAATGATCCAGGCTACGAGGAGAAGAAGTTAAGAAGATTAAAATCCGTCTACATTACTGAAATATAATTCATTGAAGATAACAAAAAGACTTTACCCGAATGCAGCAAACTATGATATACAGGTATATGTACTACATTAAAGCAAGCAGCCAAAACACAAAAACTAAAGGTAAGTAATGTGTTTTTCTGACTGATACTTGAAAAAAATAAATTTTATTGGTTTTTACAATTTATCTTTTTTGTGTGTCAGTTCTCTTTATCCTAAAATTAAACTGATGAAGTTTTTGAGTTAAATTTGCATACGTTCTTGCATATAGAGTTAAAATAATAAGTTAACCTTCTTCAAATTACGGAATTCTAATACCGTTAAAAATCGCTGTAGTCCGCATATTGCCTGACATTGACCAGTTTGTGATTTTGATTGTTACAGCACTTGTAAAGAACTGACCAAAATAAAAACTTAGCGAAATTATTTCTTTTCTATGTAAAATGAGAAGAAAAATTAATTGAAACGTAATTGATGGTATTTTTATGTGTGGTTTATATGGTATTAGAGTCTCTGCAACCAAAACCTACACGTAATTTGACAAATAAATGGTTTAAAAGAGGTGATAGGGTCCATATTAACATCTACCAGTAATTCTCGGGTTAACAAGTTGTTGGACATTATGTATGAAAAAAAAATACTCATTCTGATGTACAGTTTGCAAGTACGTGGAAAGTGAAGGAAACCAGTAGACATATGTGATGAAGCAACACTGTGTAATTCTACTGTTTGTTTGTTGTTGTTTGAAATACTAATAACACAAACGCATAGGAAACTATTTTTAAAGTGTAAAGTTATATTTTTATGTGCAAGTGAGCAAATATCGGAAAAAAATGCTAGAAAAGTAATATTAGTAAAAGTGGATTTGTTAGTTTGCTCTATGAGTAAGAAAATCCTTTCGAGTTAGTGTTCAATATAAAAATTATTTCATTATCTCATCTCGTGATTTTTAGTAAGTTTATTTGTAACACTGATGTAAATAACTGTAAACAGAAAATATCAGATCTGTTATGTCAGATAGTACGTGAAACAGGAGATATTTTGTCAATATATACATACGATACGTCATGTTAAAGAAATAATACGTCCACTATATATATAGTAACAGACAAGAGTTTTACAATATGTAATTTCGTATATCAGATATAATGCAGTGTTTATTTTTGTTGTTTTTAATGTTCGCGCAAAACTACACCAGGGCTACCTGCTCATAGCCGTCCCTAGTTCTGAAGTGATAAACTAGAGGGACGGCAATTAGTAACAACACCTACCGCCATATCTTGGGTTATATTTGTCTGACCAAATAGTGGGATTTAATTTGCCACCAATCTTATAGCATATCTACGAAAGCAAAGCGCGGAAAGCGTTTTTAGTGGCAACGGGAATCGAACTGAAAATCCTCGGATATACAGTACGACCATATTAACCACTAGGTCATGTCTGGGGCCATTTGAGTGTGAAATAATTTGATGAATCATCCCATTCCTGAAGCACTTTAAGAAAAGAGTTGGTGATTTGTCTTTCTTTACGTCTTGTCTTAGCAACAATAAAAGTTGTAGAAGGATTTCGAAGTTTTGTTTTCTGTTGATGCACTGTCTTTCTATGTGTCTACCCTTAGAAACAATAAAAGTTGTAGAAGGATTTCGAAGTTTTGTTTTCTGTTGATGCACTGTCTTTCTATGTGTCTGGCCTTAGAAAAATAAAAGTTGTAGAAGGATTTCGAAGTTTTGTTTTCTGTTGATGCACTGTCTTTCTATGTGTCTAGCCTTAGCAACAATAAAAGTTGTAGAAGGATTTCGAGAATTTTCTTTCTATTGATGCAATGTCTTTCTATGTGTCTAGATTTAGAAGTTTTGTTTTCTGTTGATGTGCAATACAAGTTTCAACCTTTAAAAAATGAAATATTCAGTAAATTGAATTATTTATTGTTATCTTAATCAACGATCGTCAAAAAATCCGCTCTCTCTGATCTGTTTGTTACTTTCTGATGTTTTCGATTTAGTTTTGGTTCCATTTACTGTTCAAAGCCGTTTTTGCCTTTTGTATTCACAAACGAGCTACAAGATAGTAATTTAGACACGCTAGGTGATACTTTACATTCGATACCATTTCTTACAGTGAAAACATGAGAAAAATACAAATGTTACTAAAAACCATGCCAACAATTAAAGATGCTTAAAGTCAAATCGCGACTTTAAACCACAAAAACACAACCCCGGAACGTGTTTTTTACAAAATGTTATACCTTATCAAAAATTCTGATCAAAACATAAAATATACATTATATGTATTATTCTGTGAAATTTCAAACGTATATAAACAATACAGAAAATTCAGATATACTATATTTTTTTTTTATCTTACGCAGTTTGTTTTAGCACAAAGCCATACAATAGGCTATCTGCTTTCTGGCCGCCTTGGGAAATCGAAACGTACTGAGAAGGAAATTATATAAATAGTAACCTTTCAAAACTATTTTATAAGAGCTGGTTTACAAAAATCCCAATATTTTCTTTTAACACATTTGTAAACAGTTATTATATTCAGCTGTTGAATTTAAACGTTTATCTTTCATACCCATAAAATACTCAGAGATGAGCATCAGATGTTAATTGAAGTAAATTTCAACTTAGAGAATTCCGCATAAATCTAACGATAGACAGCAACTGTGTAAGAAGAGGATGGTTTCATAATGTGTATTGTATAAAAGACTTTTTTGACAAAAATAAACCAGTAGAGTTTAAGTCTTGCTAATCTATGTACCTGGGGAGACATTGATGAAAAATGGCTCAACAAATGAGTTTTGTTCACTTCTGAAGCTCAAAAGGAAAATGGAACTCCAAACGGTGAGTCAAAATTTGGTACATACTTTCACCGCGGAGGAAAGCTAAGTTTATCTAACTTGAAATAACATATTCAAACTAACTAAGAGGAGTTAAGTTAATTAGAAAATATAAACTTTACACTGAGGTGATCTTGAAAAACGGAGACTGAAAAATGGGGTGGGGGGGGTAAAATTTTCAAGTAGCTCTTAGTTAACATTGTGGTTAAATTAGCTGACTGATGTAATATTTTGTGAGTACGGTGATATCTCTTAGCTGACGTAGTGGTTTAATTAGCTGATTCTATGAATACGGTGAGATTTATTAATTAAAATTAGCCGATTTGAGTAGATGCACAACATTAATCAAATAATTGTCAAGATGTAATTAGGCATTCTGTTCTGAAGAATGCTTGGTGTGGTAAGCCCCCTTAAGGAACTCTACTTGAACATTGACTATAAATTATATGTATTGCTCACGAATAATGATAGTTTCAACGAAATGTCTAACCACATCCCATTTATTTATCAAAGTCATCTAGTCCAGTTCAGAATCAGAATCCACTTCATTGCCTTCCATTTGCAAATTTTTACAATCACCATCACACTTGCAGGCCTCGGTGCTTTGCAGCCCACGTTTCTTACAGAGACATTAAATGCAACAGCTCTTCGTACTTCCAAACACAGTTAATTTTATAATTGAATTTGGTGTTGTTCCAACTTTGACAAAACCTAGTACATGTGAACCACCATCATCATGTTCCAAACTTTTAGTAAATGGAGATGGTAGACAAAGGATGGGCTGCAATGAATGGATCCAGATAAATGATTGAAAGTTTGTCATTTGAATGTATCTTCCAAAACAGCGATTTGTTGGTTGGAGCTTGGTACTATCAAACGCTTTCTTTGTGAATAAAAAGTGGTGCAAATCATCTAAATTTTCAAAATCCTGCCGTGCCTCTTGATTATGAAGATTCTTGCAGCTAGTAGAACATTACGATTTATGTTGGTTATATCGTTGCCTAAGTTCATCAAAAGACATAAGTCTGTGAAGAGTCTTGATGGTGGCAAGGGCGTTATTTTGGCCGATTCCTTATATATTAATTGTTGAATTACATCCTTTTAAAGCCTGAATTGCTGGTAGATATTAGCAAATTTCTTTTCATATAGATGAAAAGTGTCATTGATAGCAAAGTACCTTTTCTTTATCCCAGATGCAATAAGAAAGAACAGTTCGCGTTCATCAATGTCACTATATTGATGGCAACATTGTATTGCTACATCAGTATCGGGAAAACAGACGTCAATTGTATTCCAACTACTGGCTTTGGAGTACATCCAGTGTTAGAGCATCATTGTATCCACCTCCTCGAGGTAGAAAAAAATAGCACAGAAAATATAATATTTCACTAAAAACTTTTGACATATATTTAGGAGGTTCTATAAGTTATGCAAAACAAATATGAAAACTGTAAGATGAGAAAAAGTATTTTTAATCTGAACATGAAAATCATCTTCCACTCAAACTACACTAATTTTTGTGTGTATACGAAAGACTTGTAGTGTTTAATAAAAGCTTGGCAAATTTCGTACTCAATGACTAATAAAGAAGAGAAGTTCATAAGACTATTATAATCTAATATTTCATCCAAACGTTTTAAAAATCTAAGTACGTGTAGAAGATTTATAACATTTCAAATAGATAATAATATATGATAGTAACAGTTACAAGATAACGTGATATTCCTGAAACTACTTGGATGTTTTACTTAAAATCATTTCTAGAAATAAGGGTCTAAGAATAAGAAAACCTTCCTGTATGACTGCAAAAACACGTGCTTTATAGATTGCTTTTGCGTTAGTACTACAGAGGTTGAATACTTTATACTAAAACGATTTTGGAGGCTCACCACGTCGTTACAGTCCGTGTCACCACGTCCAATCATGTTTTATCTGATGATTGTGCTTCTTAATAATAGACCTACAGCGTAGTTTCCTTTGCAAAAAGTTCTGTATTAACGGTGTAATTTGCAAATCACACTACGCCTCCCTACTTGCTTTCAATACATCTGTTGCACAAGGACATCGGTTCCTCAGGGCTCATTTCAACACTACTGTTGTACAGAAATCTATAGGCGCTGGGTCCAATGACTTGGCAAGTATGTCTTCGTATGGAATAGCAGAATACACATTTCAATTTCCAGCTGCTTGAGATATGGGCCAGTTAAACGGGAAGCATGACTAAAAGTCTTATTTCGGTGAACGTATATCTTGTTGGCCTCATTTCCAGATGGAGATCCTTCTTGCTTTTTATCAGTACTGTTGCCTGGGGCACACAGACGGTTTTTGCCGCTGACCTTTGTGTTAATAGAATCTCCTCTGTTACAAAACATCTCATTTTGCTTACTACTGCTAGGATATGACTTGTTGTAAGTCCCTTTATGAATTGGCCTAGGTCTCTAAGTTGATGCATGTTTCTTTCTTATCCAATGTCATTAAGTACAGGGGATATTCCTGTCGTGGAAATTCTAAATCCTTGACCTAAACATACCTTTACGATCTGAGTGTATGAATAGTTTACGCCAGAAAGGGCTGTTACACATACCCTTCCCAAAAGCGATCAATTTTCGATGGCATCACACTACCTACGAAATGCTAAACCATGTCCGCATGTAGTTCTGATACACTTTGTTCCACCATGTGGTTGTTCACGTGACTTGCTGATATGCATTTTCACAATCATTTTAATATAACATACTAAACATTCTGATATTTCACTAAAAGGAATTTGTTTGCTGCCTTGCCTTAAACAGCAAGGGAAGTATTAATACAATTTTTCTTCGAAACTTTGTATGAGCAGATCCTACTTTAGATTGTCTTAACAAATTTTATAGTCGAGTCCTTCTCCATTTCCTACTCGGTTCATTTTAAATGCGCCATAAAAAAAGAAATAAAAATGAATGTTTAAGACGAAAATAGTTTCAGCCTAGTTGACCTGAAATAGACAGACTTGGGTTTTGATTACTAACAGATGCTCTATGTTTTTGCTGTAAAAATCTTAAACATTTTCAAACTGAAGTGTTGAATATTTATTTAAGGGTATGAACTGACACAAGTAAAAAACATGGAAAGTAATTAACTGGTAATACATTTCTCAGTGGTTAAATAACATATAAACCAAGTCATTTGGCCAGCTGTAATCAACTAAATCACGTGTAATTATTTATTTAACCTGTCTGATATAAACCTCAGTCGTAGATGTATCCATCGTTTAGTTTAGTTAAACATTTTCTTACTTTCGAGTTTCTGTTTTATTTTGTTACAAGCACTAGTTCATTTTTTGAAAATGAGTTTCATGAAATGTGGCTGTACGCATTGTTTATGAAGTTCTATTTATGCAAATTTCTAGAGAAATGTCGATACTTTGGCCACAGCACGTGGTTTGAATGACGTAACTGTTATATATGTAATAGCACGTCGTTCTTAATAACAAGTTGGATACAGTGTGGAAAACTTTGAAAAGTTTAGCATCCATTAACTATGAATAAATATTATAATTCGCTCCGTGTATGGAATTCACTATTTTTACACTTGTAATTTCATTTAAGTAAAATGTTTATGTATTTCACAGGGCTATGAGATTTTACCTTATTATATTAAGCAAATTTAAGGCATCTGGATTTTCTTAAGAACTATATAGGACTCAAGATATTCGTTAGGGTTCAACTGTAAAATTTTTATTTATTACATTAAGCAATATTGCCTGGTTAAGGCACTCGACTCGAAATCTGCAGGTTCGAATCCCTTCACTGAACATGCCCTTTCGGCCGTGGGGGTGCTATAATGTGATGGTCAATCCTACTACTCTTTGGTAAAAAGTAGACCAAGAGTTGGCAGTGGGTGGTGTTGACTAGCTACCTTCCTTCTAGTCTATCACTTCAAAATTATGGACGGCGTTGCGCGAAATTTCAAACAAATAAAACATGAAACAAAATTATTGTTTTTAACGCCTATATAGGACTCGTGATGTTCATTATTGTTCAACTGTAAGTATTAATA
>NW_013665610.1:4266092-4272880 GCF_000517525.1 Limulus polyphemus
TTGCGAGTCGAGCGCCCTAACCACCTGACCATGCCAGGCCATGAAATAAACATCAAGAGTTTTTCTAAAAAAATCCCATTAATGAAAAACAATGCTATAATTATTTAAGAATATTAAATTATCTTGATAAATAAACACCAATGCATAAAAATATAATAAACTACTCGGAAATCATTCCTGAATTTAAGAATCTGATTTGTTTGATGGTACTTTTGCAAGTAGAAAATTTATAATTTAAAATTCTTGTTCACTTTAACTTGTCTCCCGGTAGGTTAGCTGTAAATTTGCGGAATTATAACGCTAAAAGCCAGGGTTTGAGTCCCTGTGGTAAACAAGTTGCAAATAGCCCATTGTGTAACTTTGCCCTAAGAAAACATCCATTTTAACGTCGAAATGTGATTTCAGGGATGGGAGATTAGAGGTTTTTTTCTCTCCTGCTTGTTTTTCTATTAATAATTAATTTCAGTATACTAGTTTTTAAATTAGGAAACATAGAAACGGTTAAACAAGTTTTAAGATACAAGAAGAGGCTAACGTTTCGATTTCAGGTCCTTGTAAGCGTCGTTTGGCCAAAATCCTGATCGTATTTCTTCTCACACAACTATTTTAATCATTCGTATGTTTCAGATTTTTAGTTTTTATTGATTAGATATTTTCATTTGTAAATATGCCGCCTATTTCAACATTCCGTGCTTCATAATCAAGTTGCTTTGTTATTCATATAAGTATATAAAGCAGAGTTGTCAGTCTGTTCTCTGATTTTACAAGTTTTTGTACTGAATTAGCTGAACCAATTTCGCTGAAATTTGGTAGAGGATCTCAGGTGGCGCTGTCCCTAAGAATAAGTTTAAATTGTTAAGCAATAGGGTGAACGGTTTGAGTTTGGAAGTCATTTCAATTTTATTATCCTAATACTGCAAAAATTACTCAATTGGTCGAGGAAATCAGTAATAACATACATGAAACCGATGCCAAACGATACTGACATTTAATGCTCTGCGTAGCACGGGTACCCTTGCTTCGGCTCAAAACGGTGGAAAGGGTGGCCAAAGCCCCCATTTATTGCATTAACGTTTAAGCCCGGCATTGTACCTTTGCTAGTTTATATATCCATAATATTTTTTGGCTTTGAATAAACTATACATATCCTACAAGTTACATGAATAAGCTGAGAATGTTAATATTTTTAACGTAACTAGTTTCTAGAGCATAAAATATGCAACACTATCTAAGTTCCACTTGAAGCTTTATGAAAATAGAGAAATTCATCTACACACCAAAACCTTTAAAACTATATCAAACGAAAAGCTAAATGTATTAGTATTCGATAAATGACTCTTGTTTTATATTCCTCGAATAACAAGATGTTTTTGTTCTAGTTCCAAATAGGTATACTCACTAATTCCAACTTAAAACAAACTTTTTTCCTTATATCTACTTACATGACTATCCTGTAACTTCGGTGTAATACAACCAGTCCTGTTGAATATAAATTACAAGTTAATTATGTTATCACCAAAACACGGGTCTTAAGCAGAAGCCTTGGGAATCACTCCGTGCTTGTACTTTGTAACTAGTTCAATATTTTTTAAAGGCTTCTTTCGTTTTACTGCTGTTGTGAAAGAGCAGATTAATCGGAAATAATGAACATGATGTGCCACTGAAATACTATGTACTTATAATCGAATGGAAAACTTCATTTTATTTTCCTATACATAAGTTTGCTAAAATGGCTACGACAAATCTTCAGCCAAGTATGCAATGTTTATTGTGTTTACTATGGACTTTAGTTTACTTTTAAGAAAACCGGACCGGGCGTGGCTTTGTATTTAAGGTGATAATGGTACATGGTTTTTGGCCTTAAAAATGAGCCTAATACTTAAAAGCAGAATATACATTATAAAAGTAACTATCAAATCCCACTATTCGATCATACGACAATAGCCCAGGAGTTGGTGTTGAGTTCTCTTGATTAACTTTTTCTCTCTAGTCTGCCAGTTAAAAATGAGTGATAACTATGTACATATAGCCTTTTCTGTAGTTTTGTGCAAAAATTCTGAAACAAACGAACTAACGAAATGCAAAAGATGAAAGAAATCCATAAAAAAATGCAATCTTCATGTACAATACACTACCCACAAATGCTGAGCGCGTTTCTCGACAATGGGTCGCGAACCATAAATCTTGTATGCAGAGTCTGTTAACGCTTACCACCAGGTCATGTCTGCCCTTAATACAACAAACTGAATTGTTAGTTCGACAAATTTCATTTGTTGGTTGTTGCTGCACACCATAGTCACGTGACAAATCAGTCGATCGTTTGACGCACCAATTCTGTTTTCTAATGGTTCTATGTCATAAAAATCAATCACTAACTAAACGAATCAGTTGTTTTACTAAATCATGTAAATAAGTGTAAAGAACACTTTGGATATTTTTTGTTTCCAGTGAGACGATCCAAATGTAATTTTTTTTCTAGACAATTTTTGTCTCTTGAAAGTTAGTAATGTTTTAATAATGAATGAAACATTTTGTTTTTAAACTTTTTGTTTTAAGTTAGAATAAAGACTTGAAAGGCAGTTTGATATAGAATGCTCGAAATTATATTAAGACTCAGCGATGTCGTAATTTCCATATTGAATCTCTTTTATTTGTATTTGTATTCCTGAATCTGTAGTGCAAGTTGAAACTGATTACGGTGAGTACGCAAGTTAAGAATTGTATGGCTTTTGTACAATACACTTTCTACATTCTACAAAATGCAAAAAAAAAAGAAAAAAGAAACGGAAAATATTAAATGATTAAATTCGAACTGTTAGGAAATGGCCCAAGAAAAGCATTTCTCTTTAAAAACTAGCAGTTGTATATGGTGTTAAAAAAAGGATGTTCTCAGTTTGATCTTCCATAAGGATGTATTTTAAGAGTTAGCTGTTAAACGACTATTGAAACATGGTTCTAAAGTTGAGTTAGTTATATAAAGTGATTATAAGGGATTGGGTCTCAGTATCATAAGATTATGTGCAATGTGTAAACTTTACAATGTTGTGTTATAATATATTTTGAAATAATGATGAAAGGCATGAATTTCTACAAAATGTTTTTATCTCCGTACTATTGTTCTTTTTGGATAATATTTCTCTTGGCTTGACCGCTGTGAAGACGTTTGTCTTTCCTTATTCAGGCCTGTAAGAATATATATATAATGTACATATACGTTTGACGCGTTAAGATAATTATTTTGTATTGTGCAGTAGTAATAGACCTGTAATAATTAGGACTGTAAGAGACTCAATGGACTATAAGCATTTATTTGAGTTAGTCTTTATTGTGTTATGTTATGAAACTAATAGAGCTGGTGCGAGGGCTATAAGAATTGGATCTATGAGTTTCATGTAAGATATTATTTCGTGAAATACCTTTATATATCTACACTGTCCTAGGCATACGATCTTGCGATAAAGTATATTTTGGAAAATTGAAATTTGAAATTAGATAGGTTTCGAATCTGCAAAGTTGTTTGCCTCGCAATCGCTTTCGAATATCAGTTTTGATTTCACTGATTACTGTTTGGCCGATAGTGGTCTGTGGTCAGCTTATCAGACCGTGAATCCGAGGACTCGTGATTTGCTTCCAGTCGCCGCAAAATCGCACTCCACAATTTGGTTCCGTGGGTGCCTTATAAGAGTGACAGTCAAATTCCACAATTTGGTTAGACTAACCTAAGAACTGGTGGTGTATTTTATTTTATCATTTCAAAATATTCCTTCTAGCCTATCAGCTCAAAATTAGGAAGGTTGGCGCAGAGAACCCATGCGCAGTTTTGCGCTTATATCCGAAACAGGCGAAGAACTCTCTCAGTTAATGACTTTTTACGCTCTATTTCATTTTGCTTTAGCTCTCTCTTTCCTTAGTCCAATTAGAAAAAAGAAATCTATCCATCTGTCTATCTATTGATCAGTCAGTTTTTTTTTCAGTGTTTTTTGGTAATTTTATATAGTTTTAGAGTAAACGTAAATAAATTTCGTTAAACTTACACAGTGTTTAGATCCACCTATACTAATTGTCTCACTCAAATGTGTACATTTTTTGAATGTTTAACTACCTTATCCTCCTGCAACTAATTGTTAGTATAGTAAATTTTCGTTAAATAATATGTGTTTAGACAGATGTAATACATCTTTTAAAACAGCTACTGTCATTTTCCTTACACTTTTTATAGTTTCTGGCTCGTGTATGTTACAAAAATAAAAGAACTATCGACTTAGTCAGAGATCCCGTATCATACTTTTAATTAATGTATAGAAACGAGAAATATTTAGGAAGTATAATATGTATAGGTTTATATAAGGATAGTTAAATGTTGATAAGTAGAAATATTGGAGTGAATTTAACACTAACGATGTGTATACTAAGTCTTAATAGTATGTCTTGAATTAGATAATCTCTTCCTCGCGGTGCTCTGAGTTTTAGGGAATTCTATCAGAGTAGAACTATAGTTGTATACAGGAATATCTTTAACGTGTTGTTTGATTTTTTACTCTCCGTTAATTAAAGCGTATTGACTATTATATACGAACCGTTGAATGTCACTAACACATACCACAGAATCTAATTATCTCTTTAAAAAAACTCATTAAGCTTTATATTGATTTTGGTAGAAACGATGAGTTACGGTTATGTGCTTATGAACAAAATGAAATTAAACCTCAAGTCATGATATCCCATTCTGCAAGAGGGGTTACAGTAATGAATCTGTTTAGATGTTAATCATGTGCAATATGGTTGTAGATTTTCGGTTCATGAATAGCACTTTATATGTGTTTTCAAAGTTATTTTACCCAAGATATTTTCTATTGTTTATCTGATATAAGCTTTAACTAAGGAATTTACAGTACGAACACCCATGAAAATGGTAAATGTTGGAAATGTAGTAATTTCTAACCTTCTAACATTGAATAATAAATCCTTAAATAGGTACAATCTTTAACAGTTATGTGGAAATCGTGCACCAGTACATATGATTAACAGAATCAGAAATACGCTAATGACTTATACTTCAAATCAACTACTAGAGTATGGCTATTGGTTAGAGTGGCGTACTGGAGATCTGAAGATCTCGGGTTCGAGACGTGATGCTAGCAAACACGCTTCACACTTTCAACTATGAGTATGTTATAAGAGTGATAGTCAACTCCGCTATTCGATTAAGATTGGCCGCTTCTAGCTGGTTGCCTTCTCTCTCATCTGCACTTCAAAATAGTGACGGCTATACCTTATCCGTATAGGAGTTTCTGACCAGATCATTTAATCAATTGTCTGCACAAGGCGCCATTTAGAAAAACTAGCAAGCTTTGAATCAACATATCATTTATAAAAACTTTAACATCTTTGTGAAAGCCACTTTAGGTTGATTTCAAAGTTTAACCTGTAGAGTATTTTTCAGCTAATTCTATTAATATTCAACTTTGAAAAACTGTATCATTACAGCTTCGGACAATCAGTAAAAGACATTTAACAAAGCAATGTTGAACTTGTGAAAACTAGAAATGTCTCCGAAGTTTATTTAATGTAAATTTTATGTAATGCTCAGTGCTAATATTATTGCAGTTTGAGCTTAGTAGTATCATTCACCAGGACTACTACCAGGACTCAGCAGGCTGATTGGAATAAAACAGCCATAATACAAGCTGAGACACAATTTATATTAGCAGATTGCTTGACAATAACTGCTACTACGGTGTGAACTGGATTAAGTTGGCGAAGTTAAATTTTTCATCAGTTTTATTTACATCACAACACATAAAGTACATATAACAAAACACATCCAACAACTTCACAACACAAGTACATCTAATAAACCACATTCAAGAACTTCACAACACAAGTGCATCTAATAAACCACATTCAAGAACTTCACAACACAAGTGCATCTAATAAACCACATTCAAGAACTTCACAACACAAGTGTATCTAATAAACCACATTCAAGAACTTCACAACACAAGTGCATCTAATAAATCACATTCAAGAACTTCACAACACAAGGTACGTCTAATAAATCACATTGAAGAACTTTACAACACAGGTACGTCTAATAAACCACATTCAACAACTTCACAACACAGGTACGTCTAATAAATCACATTGAAGAACTTTACAACACAAGTATGTCTAATAAACCATATCCAAGAACTTCACAACACAATTTAATAAACCACATCCAAGAACTTCACAACACAAGTACGTATAATAAACCACATTCAAGAAGCTCACAACACAAGTACGTCTAAGAAGCCACATTCAAGAACTTCACAACACAAGTACGTCTAAGAAACCGCATTCAAGAACTTCACAACACAAGTACGTCTAAGAAACCGCATTCAAGAACTTCACAACACAAGTACGTCTAAGAAACCGCATTCAAGAAGCTCACAACACAAGTACGTCTAAGAAACCACATTCAAGAAGCTCACAACGCAAGTACGTCTAATAAACCACATTCAACAACTTCACAACACAAGTTCGTCTAATAAACCATATTCAACAACTTCACAACACAAGTGTATCTAATAAATTAAGTTCATTACTTAAGCGCCAAGCAATTGTATGCCAGCAAGTCTTGTATTTTATCCATGAGATAGGCAAAGAGAAATAATTATTTCTTACCACCCCAGGCTCAACACCTGAATACCTACCATAAAACTGACTGATTGATTCCTTTACAGCAGGTTGTTGTTTTTACAGCATATATATAACATAATTAGTAATAATTTTAGTCTTTTATTAAC
>NW_013665610.1:4273880-4275270 GCF_000517525.1 Limulus polyphemus
ATTTGTATTTTCATCCAGACCTCTTTACTTTTCATGACCAATCTTTAAAAACATTAGTGATGGATTCGACCTTACGTGAAAAGAGAACACTGTCGTCATTAGTTGTTTTTTTTTAATCATTAAAGCAGATTAATTTCACGACGCCATGTGAAATTCCTACTATTTGGCAAGTTCCTTCACTTTCAGTCTTATTAAAAAAACTCACATCAAAGTTCCAAACAAGTTCACTTTTTTCTCGGTGATTTTGTTTTTGATTTTTTGTTGTTGTTGTTGTCGTAGCCAATACATTTTTTTCTAGGATTACATCACGAGGTAAAAAACTTGTAGTAAGAAATGTCTTAAATTTTCCACAGTTGGAGTGATCGTTATGAACGTTTTATTAAAACACTGATTTTAAAAATGATAAGTTGTGTTTATAGAAACATAGACATGCTTCTCCAGTCACGCGATATCGGATTGCTGATGTAACACGTTTTAGATGTAAAAACGCTAGTGAATAAGTTGTAGTTTCAGACATTGACGCTGCGTTAATATACGGTACTGGTTTTCACGACACCAAATTAGAAGCAGTAGAAATTATTGTTTATAACTCAATAAAGCTTTTATTTTATTCTTTTTTTTTCTGGCCCACTTATCAAATCTCACTGACAACATATTTCCAGATCATTATAAAAAAAATACATATAAATTCAATCTACAAATTAGTCAATGAAGTTTTACGTCTTTTTTTTACTAATATTGTTTATCAACAAAACATGTGTCACTTAATCTAAAATACATGACAAATATAGCTGAAATGTTTTTAAAAAGCAAAGAAAATTGAAAAGGTATTTTTTATTAACATGAGCGGCGTCTCGCTTAAGGACAACATATCAATTCCAAATTTCATCCATAACGCCAAGTATTTGGAATAAAACAACTTAGAGCAAAAAAAAAAAAAACGTTTTTTTCATCGTGTTCTTAGTTTCCTAATTTGGATGTTTTCTGTTTGTTTTAGCGCAAAGGGTATCTACGCTCTGTACATCAATTTGGTATGCTACTTAGACACATTTATAGTTTGAAATCCGAAACTGACAAATTAAAAAGAATATGAAGAAAAATATCTGCAGTATAAGTTATATATTTTAACTAATGATAGCCATTTGTATATTGAAATGCTTCGCCAGCTTTCTAAATTATAAGATCATAAAGTTGAAATTTCACAGTTAACACTTAAAAATACGTCAGCTTACGTATTATTATTGACATTATGTCCAAACGTTCCTCAATTATTTTTCGAATTATATTATAGTTTTTCTTTAATATTCTAAACAAAGTTTACATTTATTAAAATCAAGCAGAATAAGACAATAAAATGCTAAATTTAATAATTTTAATATATATATATATT
>NW_013665610.1:4276160-4282228 GCF_000517525.1 Limulus polyphemus
GTGTGTGTGTGTGTGTGTGTGTGTGTGTGTGTAGAGAGAGAGAGAGAGAGAGAGAGAGAGAGAGATAACACTTAACAATAATAATTTCTTGTGAAACATGCTTTATATAAATCGACATTGTAAAATTGCATTAGTCAAATAATTGTACATAAATAACTGATGTTTAATTAGGTATGAAAGAGCCTATTGAAACTATTTTCAATTCTTTCAATCTTCCGTTGACTTTTTTTGAATTATTCATCCTCCTCACTTAGTTTGTTATAAGTATGTTCAAAATGTATAGTCGGCAAAACAGCATAAAACATTAATAATTTAAAATGAACTATATATTATACATTCTATGAATGTCTGTACATATACGATCAATCTTTTCTCCGATCTTGGAGGCTTATTGGAACAGTCCATCTCTGATATTGTTTCTGCTGATGTTTGTATCCAGAATATGACAGGAATGTTGATTTAATATATTGCATATATAATGGAGCAGCGTCAGCTCTTCTTACAAAATTAACTCGTCAGAGAAACGTTACACACTGATACTTATTTTTAAACGGCTAGCGAGACTATGTATATTTAAAATGAAGTAAAATATTTTGCTGGCCTGCTTACGAACAGCTTAATATAAAGACAGAAATTAAAAACCTAAACACTAAAATGTTCAATTATCTATTACTAGCTTTCGGTGAGTCTAAAATAACGTTTTTACTACCAAAGGAACCTGTCGTCCGAGCTTATAATGCCCAATTATTAATTTGTTAAATCAAAACTATTAATCCTGTACCAGTTATCCTAATAAATGAATTTTTAGTTTTTACCACAATTCGTGTGCCGCAATAAACTCATGTTATTAAAACGTGTGTATTTTTTGTGGTATTTCTGGGCATATAACTGATACTCAATACAGTACATCAATTTGGGAATATTTTCTTCAATAAGAAAATAATTCACACAATACTTAAGAAATGGATAACAAACATATATCTTATTCATAGTTATCGTTTCATTAAAAATTAAATTTTAAATAAACGAAACAAAACTATACTTTTGGCATTGTTTGTTGAATATTGTACAAACCTACTTGAGGGCTATCTGCGTTAGCCGCTCTTAATTTAAATGGTACACTAGAGGGAGAGCAGCTAGTCAACACCACCCACTGCCAGCTCTTGGGCTACCCTAATGGAGTAGTGAGATTGAGCGTCACACTATAATGCCTCCATGGCTGAGATTCTAACCCACCACCCGCAAATTATGAGTTGAATGTCCTAACCACCAGGCTATGCAAGGCCCCATTGTTAGGGCAATTGCACTGTTACTATTTGCTACTAACTCAAGCCACGTGAGGTGGATGGCGTTAATATAGAATGCATTTTGCAGAAACCGCAATAAACTATAACAAACAGTTAATACAATGTTTTTTAGACAGCCTACTACGAAACAGTGGTAAGTTTACAGACTTACAATGCTAAAATCCGGGGGTCGATTCCCTGTGGTGGACACACAGATAGCCTAATGTGACTCTGCTTTAAAACAAATAAAGAAACAAACTATAAAAAATATGCATCCAACTAAAATATTATATAGGAGAATTAAATAGCATGAAATTAAACAGTTGTGTGTAAGTTTTAAACTTTACTTCGCAACTTAATGCCGTATTAGATCTGTGCTACATACCTACACGTATACACACGCACACAGATATATCTGTATATAAATACTTGTGAACTAATAACTAACAAGCTCTTTCAAACACTGCGAAAACAATGTATTAATAACTACCAAACTCCTGTAGACACAGAAAAATAACCATGTAGTAAAAATTACCAAACTCCTATAAAATACAATGAAATAACAATATACTAAACTACCAAAATACGGTACAAATAGTGGACTAATAACTTCCAAAGTCATGTCCCCCAGTGGCACAGCGGTATGTCTGCGGACTTAAAGAGCTAGAAACCGGGATTCGATACTCTTGGTGGGCAGATCACAGATAGCCCATTGTGTAGCTTTGTGTTTAATTACAAACAAACAAACCAAAGTCATGTAAACACAGTGAAACAACAATGTCTAGAAGTGCTAAATTCAAGTGCACAGTTGTTAGATAAAAACAACAATTCACAATGTCTGGCAATAACACGGTTAATTCGGTGTTTCTCCAAGAGAAACTTCGCTGTGAAAAGATGAAGTGGAGCCTGTAGACTGGCCAAAAATATTAACCTCGAGCGTTAAGATTAGTAAAAATTTAATTTAAATAGGGGGAATAGGAATCGTCAAAAAATACCAAAACAATTTGAATCAAAATGCAAAGATTATATTTTCAAACCTACAACTAGGAACTCTAAAAAATGTAAACAAACAAGGCTGGAAATAGTGTCTTCATTATTTTCTCAAACTACAAATCCATATTTTGACTCCTCTAATATTGATTAGTGCTGTAGATATGTAGTCCAAATAGGGATTTGTAACTTGAAACGATAACATAGACACTATTTCCAGCCTTGTTTGTTTACTTTTTTAAGAGTCCCTAGTTGTAGGTTTGAAAATGTAATTTTTGCACTTTGATTCAACTTGTTTCTGTACTTTTTTCACTATCCCTATTCCCTCCTTTTAAATTAACAGTTTTTACTAATCTTGTTTCTTAAGTTTTTTTATGTCCATTTGTGGAGAATCAATTTTAAGCTACATTACGTTCATATGCATTCAGTTGAATTTTGCATGTTTTTCAACAGTTTACCGCTGCATTGTTTCCTTGTATTTTTCCCCACCGAATCATCACACTGAACTTGTTCAAAATGAATAGCAAATGTACAACAATTAATAAACATATGCAGTGGTATGCAACTACAACAAATAAAATGTAAAGATGTTCTCAAATGACCCTCTTTAAGACAAAGATTGTATCATAACAAATTTAAGGACGGCCTTCCATCAATTTCACAATGTAATGTAACAAAAGACGAGCACCAACAAAGTAATCGCATCAGAACAGAATAATGTTTCTTGTAAGATAATACAACACAGATTAAAGCAATTAAACAGACTAATTAGACTCAGTAATATGCTTACCTTGTTAGGTCTACATGACACATATCTATGTTTTTCAACAGCGCACTGTGCACAAGTGTTTGTTAGAATGAGGCAACACAAAAATGCATGCAAAATAGACAACAGCAACACACTTAGCGTAAGTCGCCAATCATCTACAACCACTATCTTAACACCAACTATTTTAAAAATGTCAATTACTATATGAAATATTGCTATATGTAGTGGTAATAATTAATGAATACGCACTCACGATTTTAGCTAAGTATAAGAAACAGTAGAAAGAATCACCACTGTCGTCTGAGTAGGAAAATCTACTATGATAATCGTCCAGTGTTAAAAGTTTGCTGAAATATAGTCACGGGAATCCACGTAGAGACAGCAAACTCAAGCAACGATGAACAATAGCGACTTGAGTAACGATATGCAAAAGGAAAATCGGGAACCTTTCATATGGCAGTTTTCAATCAGTGCACTAGAAAATGCACAAGTTGTAGTTTCCAACTAACGCGCACACTAGGAAGACACCGGACTTTTCGATGGCGAAAAGTGAAGGACGTAAAATATTTTGCAGCACGATAAAATTAAGGAGGTCGAATTAAGTTTAAAACTACTCTCTCAATTCTTTGCAAAATTCCTGTACGATTCCACTCTACAGTAGATATCACTAGCAATCATTTTATAGTGGTGTCATAACAGGGATTGGTAGCTTTATCAAACTATCAGCAGTTGATCTCCAGCGTTGTTTGCTTACGTTTTTGTGATCCCTATTTGTATATTTTAAATTCTCAATTTTTAATTATCTTGTATGTTGGCTTTTTAAATGCACAGCAATGGGCAAATATATGCCTAGTGTAAGGCACAACCCCCACTATGCACATATACAATTTAACCAGTATAAAAGTAGCCTTTTGAAATCAAACAAATACGTTTAAAACCGCTTTAAATAAAGCTTCATGTCTTTTTAAAGTAATTATTTACTGAGGCAGGTGGCTTTGTGCCTGAGTTTCATGTTAACACGCGTGGAGTACAAAGGCATCTATTATGTATTTATAACTACGTAAATCAACTTTCAGTAAAAAAAATAATCAACTTTTAAATAGGTCATGGACATTCGCAGCGTTCATGTAGTATATCTCTCTAGGATCTATTGCAAAATACCTATCCGATTTTGCTCTAGGCTTGTGAAACAATAATATGAATAATAATGATAATATGATCAAATGGGCAAGTTTCAAGTTTGTCTAACAATCTTGAAATAACTTATTTTGCACATTATCAATATTTGGGTGATCTTAACTATTGATAGGAAGGTTTTGAGTGTTATTACAAGAATATGTCTGTTTTTAAGGCGGTTTGTGTGCGAATTATTAGAGTTTTGAGCAAATTCCTGTGCAATTCCTATTATGAAATACTATCGTGGTTCATGACAGACAACTTTATACAAAATACAAGACTACAGTACAAGTTAGATGTCAAATATGACTTAAAATGTAAGTATAACATAAACTAAACCAACAACGTTAAAAATAAATTCATAATAAAGCTAACCCAGAATAAATTTTCGAATAGACTTTTGACAAAAGGCAAGCTACATTAAATAGGCAAGGAAAGATTAAAATCGGAATAATCTTACAGATAAAGCTTATAAACCTCTCATGTACAGTTCATCATAGCTATTTTCATCAGATTCATCAAAAATCTGCTATTTGGACGAGTTATATATGTATACATATTCTTCATAACTACCCTATTTAGCTAATTAACTTTGTTACTTTACCCAACTATTACTTACTTGGTAACTTAGACGTATATATATATATTATCCCTGGTGGTCGTCCAGTTGTATTTATCTCAAAAAAAAGGACGAATTTGCTTCAAGTGATCGATTTTTGCTTTACGTCGTTCTACTCTATCTTAGAACCGATAAAAAACAGGCTTAATGATCCAATGATATTCATCACCAATTGTACAAATTATTCTCCATTTTTATGAATAACATGACTGAAGCTGCAAATTAACAAGTTAAAAAATCGATGGTTTTTTGTTGTTTTTTTATAACAAAAAAGTAACTTGCCTAAGTGGGCAAATTTATTTTGTGCTACAAGACGGAAAACAAATTGGAATGAAACAACTCCTGCATATTAAGCCTTTAATTTCAAGATTGACGATTCCCAAGGTGAAAGAGTAATGCTAAAATGTGACACATAGAATACCAAGTGTTTAAATAGTTTCACAAAATCAAGCTGAGCGAGAGAAAATTGGCCATTTCTTTCCGTAAAACTGAGTACATCAGAGTTTGAAAAGCTATGATTCAAAAGATCAGTATTTTAGTATTTGGTCATCAAGAAATTAATATCGCTTTTTTAGATGAAAAAACCCGAACAACTCGTATATCAAAACAAAACATTTATTAAATGAAATAGTCTCCATTCTTTTCGATGATACTTTTCCATCTTACATTCAGGTTGTTAATGCCCTGATTAAAGAAAGCACTTGACTTTGAAGCAAAAAACATGTCGATCTCCTCTTTAACACCTTCCATATTTGCATACATTTTCCCATTAAAATGGTGTTGCAGCGAACGAAAAAGATGGTAATTCGATGGTGCTATATCTGGAGAATATGGCGGGTGGGGGAGAACTTCCCAACTCCATAATATTGTGTTGCGTCAAACGTGCCACATGTGTACATGCATTGTCGTGGAAAAGAATAAGAACACCTTTCCGATTGACGAGTGAAGGGCGTTTTTGATGAAGGGCTTGATTTAAACGTTCCAGTTGCTAACTATAGATCTCTACATTGACAGTTCGCTGTGGATTGAGGAGTTCGAAATGAATTACTCTTTTGATGTCCCACCAAATACGAAGCATCACTTTCTGCGGATAGAGTCCAGGTTTTGGGTTGGAAGTGGTTTTTGTCTAGGACTGAGACATTGTTTTTGGCGTTTAATATTCGCATAGAGAATCCATTTTTCATCACCAGTGACAATTCTGTCCAAAAATGGTTCACGCGGCAGAAGA
>NW_013665610.1:4283200-4291769 GCF_000517525.1 Limulus polyphemus
TCATCAATATCAATTCCAACATGTTTTTAAGGCTAAAGTCACCTGAACGAAATTTGCTGAACCATCGTTGACACTTGCAAACATTCAAAACAAATAGGCGTTGGAAGAATATCGTCTTCGGGCGTAAGGTGGGTTATGGAAACCATTCAAGGAGGAGTGGTTTTACCTCAAACATGAAAGCCTTACGACGGAGCCTTTTTACAATTACGCAGCACGGTAAAGATGCACGGTCGTCAGATAGAGTATGACCGGACGTGGCGACATGGACTATAACAGCATCACGAAGCTTCAAATTAACTTTAATATAAGGTACCTAATTTCTTTATACAAGAAAAACGTTGCATGATTTCAATATATGGAGCTGGTAATGCATATTATAAGGTTTGTCTAGTTTCACCATGTGAACCTATTAATACATATGTGAATAATTACTGAAGTTAAAAATACACATCAGAAAGTTTATTTAATTTCACTATATGAGATTAACTATTACATTATAAGTGATTTGTATATTCCAATGGTTTCTGGAGGTACATTATAAAAATACCACACTTTAGTATAGTAAACAACTGTTTCGTCCTAACGTTTCATACGGGAAAATCACAGCACTAAAGTGATCTACCATTTCATGACGTCATGCATGTATTTTCCAACTATGATAATAAGTTGCCAGTAAGTAGCGATCACTACCAAACTTTAACAACGTAGACGCATATGCCCGTCACAACATAGTTGTAGCTCATGCACTACATCCTGGGAAGAAGCTGTGTAGCTCCTGCACTACATCCTGGAAAGAAGCTGTGTAGCTCCTGCACTACATCCTGGAGAGAAGCTGTGTAGCTCCTGCACTACATCCTGGAGAGAAGCTGTGTAGCTCCTGCACTACATCCTGGAGAGAAGCTGTGTAGCTCCTGCACTGCTTCCTGGAGAGAAGCTGTGTAGCTCCTGCACTGCTTCCTGGAGAGAAGCTGTGTAGCTCCTGCACTACATCCCGGAGAGAAGCTGTGTAGCTCCTGCACTACATCCTGGAGAGAAGCTGTGTAGCTTTTTGCTGCTTGATTTATGCTTCACACAGGTCGATAGAAGTAAGTGTACGCCTATGAATTAGATCTCTCCTTGAACGCTGCAGAGTCGGAGGAGAGACACTTCTGTATGTCAAAGTTGAAGTATGATAGCGAGTCTGTATGTGTATCCAATTTCTTTTTAAGCATCTTGCATACTCATTTAAGCCAAGTACGGTTTTAGAACTTGAAAATTTGAAATGGGGTCTTGAACAACCCAGTTTTGTCGAGATAATGTAACATAATTTTTTTTTGGCACGAAATGATAAAAGATAAATTCTGGTTAAACATAAAAAGACTAGGGAGATAAACAGCTTTTCGTATGTATTGATGTTCTCTTTTGTTAATATGTTCATTTATTTATTCTGCATTTTTCTTTTGTGTTAATATTACATAAATCTGCCTGATTTTTTTAATACGTAACACTGGAAATTTCAGTGAGTATGTTACGCGATATCTAACACCATGCTTTTTCCTTAACCTGTACTCTAATTAGCACTTGTCACGTTATATACTAATGTCACATTACCATTTTGTGAGGTAGAATATATTACAGCACCAATGACTAATTTGCGATACACGCGTTCGAGAAAAACTTCGAATGTGTTATGTCACATTTCTTCACTCTTATAAAACATTCCAATTTTTTCTACTTTGAATGCTTAACGAAGCGTTGTAGTTCTCTATAAATGAATCTTACAAAATTCATGTTTCGGATAAAGTAATCAAACCACAGTTTTTGGGGAGTTTCACATATAACCGATTAACTGGCATCCACCGTTTCTAATCCTGTCAAATCGTTCTAGAAGAAAACTAATTGGTCTTTGGCTTCTTAGTTTAATCCCTAAAACGGTCAATATAGTTAATGAATGAGAAAACGCGGGAAAAAGCATTTTACACTATTTTTTCTGTTTGAATTAATTAGGATAAAGAAAGTGAAAGTAATGGAGCGTGATATGATGGTAAATATTTAGGCAAAAAATCAATTATGGTTAATCCCATTGTAAATAAATGAGTTTCTAAAAGGAACATAATTATAGAGTTGAAGAAAACAAAGACAATTGATCGATTCTCAAATATTTCATTTTTCATTACCATGGTTTCGCAAGAAAGATATCATCAGGTACGGTTTGTTTGTTTGTTTTTTGAATTTCGCGCAAAGCTACACGAGGGCTATCTGCGCTAGCCGTCCCTAATTTAGCAGTGTAAGACTAAAGGGAAGGCAGCTAGTCATCACCACTCACCGCCAACTTTTGGGCTACTCTTTTACCAACGAATAGTGGGATTGACCGTAACATTATAACGCCCCCACGGCTGAAAGGGCGAGCATGTTTGGTGTGACAGGGATTCGAACCCGCGACCCTCAGATTGCGAGTCGAGCGCCCTAACCACCTGGCCATGCCGGGTCTCCACCAGGTACGGAAAGGTCTATCTGGTTTTTTAAGTACTGACGATTTCAAGTATTAATTATATAGATACACAACTGGCTGTGTATCTGTTTTTTTTTATTTCTTAACTTGTAGGTTAATTAAGCAGTTATTTATATATTACAAGTAAGTTAGTTAATATGTCGCCTTAAAGTTCAGTACAGCTCAACTTCAACATTTTAGTTTGTGTAAAATATAATTCCATTAAGTTAGTGATCATGTGAAATGTTTAACTTATGATTATTAAACAAACCTTGACTTACTCGTGAATTTTAGACAGGTTCCCTACAGAAGATTAATTTAGCTGACGATAATGTGCCATCTATTTTATTATTATTAATTGGTGAAATAACGTGTCACCCGGAATACGTCTTGCCTGTTTGATATGTTCAGAAGTGGGTCTCCTGTTATATAAACAATCTCTTTATGTGAAACAGTTTAGATGGGTGTTCTGCCTCTTTAAGTGTCTAGACATTTGCTGCTATTAAATTACAGATACTCTTAATTTTGATCCTGGACATCACAAACCACATCACAATCATGTGCAAGGTGTGATATTCTGTACTCTTACGCCGATCACAAGATGGCGCATCAGCCCATGTAGTTCAGCATTAAAGTAGATTGTGGGATGTCATCATTGGCTTAGAAAAACGAAACTATGAAACTTTAGTTAGAGAAATATAGGAAAGTTTCTTTTGAACGAAATATAAGTGAGCCTATATATATAAACCTAGTTCAACTAGTTTATTCCTGATTAACTTTCCTTTGCTGGAGTCATTATCCGTTAGATGATGATGAGACACTTTTACTTGTCAATTAAACGTTCTGTATGCTCATTGCTCTAAGTAATCTTTTAATATCATTGTTAGTAAGGGTATATGAAAAACGTATGCTTTAGAAATAACACTTTTCATATGGTATACAAGCAAACTTACACGACTCCAGATATTAATTTAGTTGTTTCCAATATTTCTCTTGGCTTCTTGATCAGGGATAGAATTTCCACACCGTTACGTGCAAAGTTAAGCCTATAGTTAGTTTATAAAAGTACAATTTTGGACACTAATAAATAAATAAATGTCTTCCTTAACCAAATATAAGAAAACGTAAAACTACATAACTAGCGAGTAAAACGTACACGATATTCCATTTATGAAAGAATAGTTTCAAACATTTTATTATTTTTGCTATACCACTGGGTCGTGTGTAGGGTAGAGAGTTTTAAGTGATTATTAAAACATGTTTTTATGTCACTGCTTTTATGCACTACACGCTCGCTATCACAACTGACCAGTATGGTACAATGGTCGTGTCAGTTAAAAAAATAATTAATGTTAACGTCCTGTAGCCCTTAACAACTAAAAAGAACGATAAGAAATGTAACATTTTTAGATGTTGACTTAGTATAAGAGGTCACATTTATGCACTCTTAAATTTAAATAATAGGTGTCTTCTTCCTACAACTGAACAGTTTTATTGAAGTATATTGAATTAAGATATTGCAAGAAGGTAAAAGACTCAAGAAATGTCATAAGGATAACCCCGGAAATTTTTTATTACGCCATCTACATGAATTTTAACTAAAAAATGGAAATATGATAGCAAAAACTGGCTGAAAGATAAAGTAGAAAACAATATGGGATCCAGTTCAAAAATAATACATGTTCGACACTTGATCATAATTAACCTCCTCCCCTTTATCATAATTTCTAACCTGTTTTGCTTTGTAAATTTTTTGAATGAATATCAAGGAAAACATTTTGAAACTTAAATTTTTCTCTACTTTAGAATATCTCCACGATCTTTTTTGTTCATTGATAGTTTCGAATTAATTATTTGAATTTCTTATGATCAGTTTTATTGAAAATAACAATTATAATAAAGCATTGTTTGGTTTCAAAATGAGAGTGCCATTCCATGTTGGTAAGGGTTTAATAATCTCGTTGTCATCTATATTCAGTTTAGGAGAAACATATTTTGTAAGTTAGAATATGTGGGGTAGAAACTGGTAACTTAGTAGATCACAACCCAATAAAAATATCCAGCATCTAGTAACAAGTTATGTGATTTAGATAGATGTTTTCACGAAAGAAAACGAAATAATAGTTCTGCATAATCAAGTCACTTGGTAGAATCGAGCAAACAGATCCAAGGCTAAGTTTTCATCCTTTGTTTCACACATGGACGAATCAACAAGTATTACAGAATCTGAGCTAAATAATCATGTGTATTAAAAGTTTAGTTTTATTAGAATCTGAGCTAATTATGTGTGTTAAAAGTTTATTTTTGTTAGAATCTGAGCTAATTGATTACGTGTATTAAAAGTTTAGCTTTGTTAGAATCTGAGCTAATTGATTACGTGTATTAAAAGTTTAGCTTTGTTAGAATCTGAGCTAATTGATTACGTGTATTAAAAGTTTAGCTTTGTTAGAATCTGAGCTAATTAAATTTGTGTATTAAAAGTAATTTTGTTAGAATCTGAGCTAATCAATTATGTGCATTAAAATTTTAGTTTTGTTAGAATCTGAGCTAATTAAATTTGCGTATTATAAGTAATTTTGTTAGAATCTGAGCTAATCAATTATGTGCATTTGTTCATTAAATACTATTATTGTCTTCTATGAATACATTTCAACGAAGTTGTTTCTCTTTAATTTTTCAATGTTTTTTGGAGATCTACAATATACAGTTGTAACTTTCGAAATGAATAATCGCTATTTTGAGATGATCATTTAAACTCTTCAGAAAATGTTTGGGTTTGATCAGGTTCAGAAAATGACATAAGTTACATACTTTAGTCATATTTCAAATCACAAAGCTTTACTTCAAGATTAAGCCATTTTAAGTGTCCTATTCCCTACCTAAAATATCTTCATTTTCGAAGTGTCTCATTGTTTATTAAACTTGTACCTAAGTGACTTAAATTATTACAATGAATATTCATACAAATAAGATATATGTAATGCTGTAGTAACATCACCTCGAAATCACATACATACATATATATATTAACGCACTTATACACACAATTTTGGATCGTATGCAATAATTATTTAATTATAGTAAATTAAATTATATTTTACTATATATTTATTGGTATGTTGGTCTAAATATTTTTTAACCAAATTTTTTAAAATTTTGGAATTCTCCTTTTGAAAACACAAAATTACTAAATTTATATTTGTGTTGTAATTTTATTACTTTACACCTAAAACAACGAATAAAATATACTTAAAATATAAGTGTACTGGGCATGTTTTAATGGCCGCCCACTTGATACAGATCCCATTACGTTGTGTGACTAATATTGGTTCTTATAATAAAATTTACTTAATGTGATATAGGCAGCGGCCTAGGTGACGAGCGCAGACGACAGTTGTAGAAACGCATTGTGGGTTATTACGCGAGTGCTGAATATCTTCTTAACTAAATCTGGTTTTATTATTTTATTTTTAAGATATAGTCGGTATATAATGCATTTTAGTACAAAATAAACGCTGCGGAAATTTATAGAGGCCATAGGCCCTCTACTTATTGTTTATTTGAATAGAAATTAAATGCGACACTGATGGTTTTCGAACGGCAAACAAAATGGCGACTTCCGGCGGGTGAGCCCTTTCCGAACGAAAGTTTTTGATGTGGTTGAATATGAGGAATGAAATTGATTTTATGCGTGTTGTGTATAGAACTCAGTCCTTTCGTTATTAGACTTGCCTCACTAAGAAAGGAAGAAAATTCGCATGTTAATTTTAAGTGGAAAGCTGAATAGCCTCAGACTATCTTCCCCAATGAAACAGTACCCCAGTTGTGTATATACCTAAACACTACAAGCCACCGCAATAACCTAAAGCTATACGAAATTCCATCATCCACTCAGTTGGACCGATGTGAATTTGTAAGAAATCCCTGAAGTTAGAGCCCCTGTGTCACCCCAAGATACAACTGTGATGCTCACCAAAGTTTGATCATCGTAGTCTCAGGGCATCAACTTTACTCAAACGGTATTAGTACTGCTACTTCTATCAATTGTTTTGTCAATTATACTAGTAGTGCTACTATTGTAAAACTAATATTTTTGTGAATTGTCCACTTACTGAAGTAATCTGTTTAAATAAAATCAGTGGGGAAGAATTACTTCATCTAATTTCCTCCTTCATGATAGGAAGCCACTAATACTCAACATGTTCTGAAAACCATTTTGACTCATCGGTTCCCACAGTCTTCCCGGGTCTTCATTTTTTACCATTCTAATAAAAATACACTTCCGTATTTCATGACAAAATATATACAAAGCTAACGCTGTTTCAATGCTAAAATCAAACAAATTTATTACTATGGGAACCCTCAAATAAACAGAAGTCCTTTATTTTTGAGTTCATGGTATGAATAAATCCGTATATATGAAGGGTACATTAAAAATAGTAAACAGCATCTTATGAAGTATGATATATGGCTTTCGGAATTTTTCATAACTTCGTGCCAAACATGATTCCACTTATTCAATGGCTACATGTGTTTGAGTGTGCTTATCTTTCACTTTGTCTTCTGCCAATGGGGGAATATCCAAGCCTCTTGTTTGCTCACTCTACTAGTTAAAGATAAATGGCAACTTTTACATAATTTCAGGCGTTCTTCCTAAATTAATTGTCGTAAGCATGTACTAATCCTTTTGCTTGGGTAAAGGTTACTTACGAAAACAGCGATTCCATAGAAGTTTGTATCAATTTGATCCTGTGTCTATTTTTATATCCTGAAGTCGAGCAAGCTCAACTAAAGTCACATCCTGAAAAAAAGAAATGGTACACGGGAAAAATTATATTTAAGGATTCTGTCCCTTTAGCTTTTAGTGGTGTTATTTTTATTCTTAAAAAACAACACATTCTAATACATTTTATTAAATTCCATCCTTTGTTTTGAAATATTGTAAAGTATTTTATTGTTTGTTTGTAATTAAGCACAAAACTACCCAATGGGCTATCTGTGCTCTGCCCACCACTGGTATCGAAACGCGGATTCTAGCGTTGTAAGTCCGCAGACATACCACTGTGCCACTGGGGGGGGGGGGGCAAGTATTTTATTGTCTAGTTGGAAATAACATATTCAACTTCATATATAGCCTGAAAGTATAAAACTGTGTCCCATACTCCAGTGGCACAGCGGTATGTCTACGGACTTACAACGCTAGAAACCGAGTTTCGATACCCGTGGTGGGCAGAGCATAGATAGCTAATTGTGTAGCTTTGTGCTTAGCAACAACAACAATAAAACTGTGATTTAGTAAGTCGTAACATATTTTCATTATTGTTAAAAATATGTAGCTATTTTTTTCCACATAATATAGTAATCTGTAACTAAACTTTTAGTTTTTTTCAAGTTTTATCTTTACAGTCATATGCATAGTAGCTAAAATCGCCCTCAGAATGCGAAAGGTCACGCTTTTATGTTCTGGTGGTAAACATTTTGAATTGTAAAAATATATGTATATAAACAACTTTACTTTCCTTACAAATTAAACTCCAAAATCTTCACTTTCCTTTAGTGACCATTCCCTAAATTGAAATTGGTGTGACCACATCTATTTCTCTCTATAAACTCCATAAAAATGAGTAGGATCCTGAAATCACTCTGTAATTAATTACTGAACAGATAAAGCAACGTTTAACGTTCAGTGGTAAAATTAACCATTACGCCTCTGATAGAAATAAAACAATAGGTTGCAGAAACCTGAGATCATATAGTGAGGCCTGATAATATGTCGTGTTGTTGTTGGTCCATATTTCATTGTTGAGATACTTACTGGAAAAGGCTATCTTGCTCTTTTGGAGGAACATGTTAGACCAGCGATCCCTCATTTGCAAAACACACCAGAAGATACGCGGTTTCAGATTCTCAGTCCCACTATACATTGAATTTCAGGAAATGTTTGGCAGATGATTAAGGCGTCGTGGGTCAGTGAAAAGGCCTTTACGGACTCTAGATTTTACACTATTGCACTTTTTGCTTTTGAATATATCAAACACGTGAGGTTTGTCACACGTCCACATAACCCAGAAGATGTGAAGCAGAAGTTTGGTTTGTTTT
>NW_013665610.1:4292318-4295361 GCF_000517525.1 Limulus polyphemus
GCTACTCTTTTATCAACGAATAGTGTGATTGACCGTCACATTATAACACCCCCACGGCTGAAAGGGCGACCATGTTTGGTGGGACGGGGATTCGAACCCGCGACCCTCAGATTGTGAGTTGAGCGCCCTAACCACCTGGCCATGCCAGGCCCAATGTGAAGCAGATAATCGCAACAATATGCGCAACCGTAACAAAAAAAAAGGTTATAAAAACCGAGTAAAATAGTGACATTATGCCGTGGTATCAGAGGTACCATTTCGAACAGATGTAAATCATAGTGATGTACGACTTTTGTATGACTCTTATAGTGGGAAAATAACGCTATTAGTAGTATGGTAGCATTATTTTAAAGTTAACATATTTCTGGGGGGAGAGGGGGGAGAAGAACTGGTCATTTAAAAATGGTTCAACCTTTTCTCTTGGTTGAAAGTACCGTGAATATAAAATACGTAAAATATGTAAAATGAAGTTGTTTTCATACAAAACATGTATACTCTTTATATTTTATAAAATCTTTATTATCTTATTCCAAATAGGATTAAAACATTTTATATTTTATAAAATCTTTATTATCTTATTCCAAATAGGATTAAAACATTTTATATTTTATAAAATCTCTATTATCTTATTCCAAATAGGATTAAAACATTTTATATTTTATAATATCTTTATTATCTTATTCCAAATAGGATTAAAACATTTTATATTTTATAAAATCTTTATTATCTTATTCCAAATAGGATTAAAACATTTTATATTTTATAAAATCTTTATTATCTTATTCCAAATAGGATTAAAACATTTTATATTTTATAAAATCTCTATTATCTTATTCCAAATAGGATTAAAACATTTTATATTTTATAAAATCTTTATTATCTTATTCCAAATAGGATTAAAACATTTTTATTACACCAAAAAACTCTAAGACTATCCTTAAGTTTACTACTGTGTGCAGTGTGTCTAATTTTTTCATGTTGAAGCATTCATTGTTTCAGACATCGTACTGAGTTTATTTTAATAAGAGTTACAGTTTATTACCATACAGTCTACATGTGTGTGTTTGTATGTATGGTTGTTTTATATCTATGTATACTACTTGAAACGTTATGTAACATTGTCTAAGCCTGAGCTCTAGGCAATAACTTATTCCTTTTTACCAGTTATTGGTGTGGTGAAGGCCGGGAGTGAGAGGGATAGATTAGTCATTAGCGTGCTGGACTATGGATCCAAGGGTTCAAAGTCCGCGTCCCCTTTGTCGCGAAAACGCGCTTCACACTTTGTAGTCGTGTGTGTGTGCGCCGTTAGTGACGGCCAAATCCTACTATTCCGTCAGACATGTGTAGGCCAAGTTGGCAAGGGGATGCATGCTGTTGACTAGCTGCCTTGGCTCTAGTCTGTTACTTCAAAATTAGGGACGGCTGTACTCAGATAGCTCTTGTGTAGCTTGCACAAAAAATTCTTAAAAACAAACAGATAAGCTGGTGAGGGAATAAAAATCGTGTTCCTATTGTTTAGTGACTGAATAAGAAGGCTATTCCTGAATCGATGTTGGCTGGTACCTCTCAGTGAACTATAACGCAAAATAGCAGGCCAGTAACTGAAACAGCTTAAATGCAAACTAAAAATACTTTAGTATCGAACTTGGCGACTGATACCATAAATATGATAACCTAGTTGCTTTAGATTATGAATCGTGATGTTGATTAAAAATCACGTACGCAGCAATAACAAAGAAACACAGATTAATCTTTATTACACGCTTCATTAATTTATGTAATTATAAGAGTTCGTTTTGTTGTTTACGAGTACTTTATTTGGAAGTTAACCATGATAATTTTAGTAGTTATGTTTATTGATTTTATTTGTATTTTAACCTCCAAATCATCGACGTGTTTTTATACAGTTCACTCTCGCTGGGTTTACATACTGCATATATTGAATATTTTTTTATTTTTTCCTATTACAACGCTCAGGGGACTTGGTATGGCTTGATGATTAGGGCGTTCGACTCGAAATCTAAGAGTTACGAGTTCGAATCCCTGTAACCGAACATGCTCGCCCTTTTAGCCGTGGGGGCGTTATAATGTGACGGTCAATCCCATTATCCGTTGGTACAAGAATAGCTCAAGAGTTGGCAGTGAGTAATACTGACTAGCCGTCCTCCTTATCACTCCTAAATTAGGGACGGTTAGTGCAGTTAGCCCTCGAGTAACTTTGTGCATGCTTGGTGTAAAGAGGTATCAAAAAAGATGAGTGAAATTATGCAGTTTCTATTTGAATTACTCGGCGATAATTAATGAGATTAATTACAATAATGAAGGCATTTTTGTTTTTAATTTTTTGATGGAACTCATTGTTATTGGAATCCCTATAACCAACAAAGCCATGGACTCACATATAAATTGGCGCATAAATAGTTTAGAAAAATATGCTTGAAAAGCTGTTGGGGGTTCATATAAACAGGTTTTAACAGCTGCTTCTCTTTGATATGTTCTTATATTCAAAAATGTCCGGTTTATCGTTAGCTTTTTCAAAAGTCCAATGGAAAATAAATTGCAAGAGCTATTTTCCTGAGCACTTTTACATCTATCATCTTTTACACCTTGAGTTTGTAATAATTCAATATGAAATAATACATATTTTTGAGCTATTGTTTTAACTAAGAATGATATTGGTTCCCTGTAGGGCAGTGGTCTTTCACGTTTCTTAGATTGAGTTTCAGCTGTTAATTATATCTTCTGCCTATGGCTAGCGTCATAAGCCCAGCAGAGATTTAAACGAGAGGAAATCCCCAATAGCCACGGCATTTAATCTATGATACTTTTATTTTCCTTTCAAGATCTCATAGATTAATTTACTCTAATCCTGCCTAAAAGAATTTCAAGTGCCGCGGCTATTGAGGATTCCCTCTTGTTTCCTTTTTATTAGCTATACTTTTGTGCACCAGCAATACCAAGCATAGAACGCACGTATACCCGATTCGATTTTACTACTCACCAGGATCTCTACCAGCCTACCCTCAAATTGAAATTCTTTTAG
>NW_013665610.1:4295461-4301015 GCF_000517525.1 Limulus polyphemus
GCATAGAACGCACGTATACCCGATTCGATTTTATTACTCACCAGGATCTCTACCAGCCTACCATCAAATTGAAATTATTTTAGGCAGGATTAGAGTAAATTAATCTATGATACTTTTATTTTCCTTTTTATTAGCTATATTTTTGTGCACCACCAATACCAAGTGTAGAACGCACGTATACTCGATTTGATTTTATTACTCACCAGGATCTCTACGAGCCTACCCTCAAATTGAAAATCTTTAAGGTAGGATTAGAGTGAATTAATCTATGAGACCTCGGGTGTGGTCAAATAAATCAATCGAAAGGGTTTGACCTCCTGAGTACAAAACTGTAATTATATCTTAAATCGGTCAAGAGATGACGTAGTTGTGGGCTAAATGTTTGTACTTTGAAAACTCGGCCATTATATGAGCCGCTTTGCCGCGGCTAAAAACACGAAGGGGCATATTAATAAGAGAAATATGGCATTTATGATAAAATGTTAGAATAAAACATAAATGTTTACTTACCGGTGAGTGAAAAAGCTTGCTGTTACTTGGCGTTACGAAATTTATTCTAACAAGGAATGATGCATTGTATTCTAATCTGTTTTTATTAACACTGAAAATTACTCATTGTTTGATTATCATAGTCATACTCAATTGAATATTTCATTGACTGTCTCGGAATTTCTTAAGAAATGAACAGCTACTACTAAGGCCTAATGCAGCTATTCTAAACTTTAAGCCTTGTATAAAACGTTTTTTAATTAAGTTGTTTTTAAGTAGTTATGTACTCTGACTTCAAACCAGTTTATTCGATTATGGTAGTTAACGTTTCTTTTGTTTAGTTGTTTGTTCTTGGAATGGAAAGTTGAATTTTTATGAAACAAACAACACCACAAGAAAATGATCAGTTATTTATTCTTTTGTTGGTGAAAATATTTTAGTAATAAGTAATGCTGAAAAAGAATAGCAAACAAACGGGTAACAAACGTCTTAAATGACATTAAAACTATATATCAGATTACATATGTTTATCCGAAGATAAATACTGTGTATCTTCAGTACGACTACACTGCCAGTAAGTTATATCCAAGATCTTCTAATTATTTAATCAAATTATAAAACATAGAATAATTATATTGTTATTTATTTACCATGGCATGGTTGAAATAACAAAGTGAATAAAATACTTATAAAGAAGCAAAAATTTAGATCATAAGATGATGTGCTGAAATGAAATCAGTTGTATCATTTTTTCAGTAGATACTGTTAGATTAAAAAATTATGCCTGAATGATTAAAACCTATCTCTCGATCTGGAAAAACACAATGTCGAAGTGAAGTTCCCATCTTCAGTTTAATGTTGTTCAGATTCCAATTATTGTCCAGTGTAAAAGTGGACTAAAGAATATTATATGATGTACAAGTTGACTCTTGTTTAGTTCTGGTGATTTATATACGTACAAGTAATGAGAAACTAACACTAATGCCAGAAGTGACTCTGTACTATACCGTGCACTTTTCGCTGTCCAAAATGTTTAGTTCCAAATACTGTCCAATGTAAATTTGGGCATAGAGAATATTACATGGTGTACAAGTTCTATTGGATCTTGTTTAATTATACAATTAATGTTTCTTTTCTATTAATCAACTTTTGCTGGTTTGTAGGCAATAACCAAAACATTCAGAAGTTGTTCATGTTTTTACCATCAATAAAGAATTTCCAAAGTAACGTGACTTTACTCTTTTAAAATTGCATTTATCAATCCTATCTAGTGCAAATACGATATCAGATCTAATAAATAGTAACACGATGTAATTTGAAATGCTCTTGAAAATATTAATCGTCTCAAACAAGCCTCCCTGATTAGCATGTTGAAGATTTGTGTAGCAGAAAATTAATAAAGAATTCATAGTAATTGTTAATAAATCTGATCAAAATGAGATAAATTTTTCTGATGTTTGTCTTACAAGTAATACTTGGGTTAACGGTTCTCAATAGATTTGATTTCCCGATTTATTCAATACTAGGTATTTACATCATAGGTAATTTTTTTCATTTAAGATACTTTATTCCTTTAACTTCTTTGATGAAAGTACTTGCAGATCGATGAGATTGTTATTAACTTTTATATCGCTAGTGGACTTCCAAGCCTTCTTTCTTTCAATGATAGATATATGTTTTTTTAGAATCATAATTTACTCTTGTCTTGTAATCGACTAAGGCCAATTGTTCAATGATACCACCCAGTCTAATGTAAGGGATTTCCACGTATCACAGTTAGTTATTGTTCAAATGTTATATTTCTTTATCGGCGTTTAAAATTTTTGAAAGCAAAAGTTACTTCTTTTAAGAAGGTCTGACCTTTACACTTAGCGTAATCTCTTCATTTGTCTAGTATATAAAATACGTTTGTCATGCAATGTTTCGAATTATTTGCTTGATGAAACGTTTGCGTTTCGATTTGATACGATTTAATGTTCACTAGCAATTGGGATGCGAATACCTGGTTATTGAATGTTTTGCTTACATATATATATATATATACGAGTGTTTACTATAATATAATGTTACTGTTTTTTTGTTTTGTTTACTGTCTGTATAGGACAGTCCAGTGTAGTAAGACAAAATGAGTGGATGGAGGCTAAAAACGGACACTCAAATAAACGGTCATACTCCAGACAGTACCATGCCATAGCAGGACATTTTATACCAATGGAATTACATAATTCAGACATGGAATTTGAGGTGAGTTTTAAGTTTTCTTGCTGTTAAGTAAGAGCTAAGTAAGTAATATTGTTTCGACTTTCAAGTAAATTAAGTAATGGACTGGTTGGGGGAGGGAAAACCACAACTCGGAAAGCTTGCTCTTCTCGTACTGAAATTAATCTACACTCTACGACTTATGTAAGTGACTAGGCTTTTAGGTTCAAGAAAGTAATAATACAATCTAATTCATAAAGCACGAACACAGTATTTCAAGCTGTACTTGACGGTTAATGTACATACAACCCCACGATCTAATTCCAAACTGTTTCCATGGCAACCTTAAATGTAAATAACTCCTATCAGTGTCGATATGAATACCCATGTATCATCACTAAGCTTTCCCGTTTTGCACACGAGGGGATAAACGTCATGCTTCTCAACGACATCCAACCTCCACTTTTAAAAATATCTAGCTTTGAGGTAAATACGTGGATATTTCTAATGTAGGAATTTTAAGAAATAATTAAAAGAAATTTGGTAAATTTTATGCAAATTTGGTATATCTTACTATTCTGTAGTATATATTTCATATCTAATATCTTTAAAGTTTTTCTAAGTTCTGATTTGAACGTCCTAAATCCGGACAAGGTCCTATCCTCAATTCAATCCTAATAGAAATGACATTCTTTAGCTGGATCTGATCATGGAAACTGACTACTGTTTAATGAGATGATTGAATTATATCCTTCCATAACTTACCTTATGTTTGTGGGGCTGAACTTGATAACGGTTGTTGTTTGTTATTAAGCACAAAGCTACACAAAGGGTTATCTGTGCTCTGCCCACCACAGGTATCGAAACCCGGTTTCTAGTGGTCTCTATGATAATGGAAACTATCTACTATTTCATGAGATAGTTGCATTGTGTCCTGTTTACTGTGTGTACGAGGGCCTGATCTACGACTGTCACACAGAGCAGAGAAATTTCCTGATTCTAATGAATCAATTTTCTGATTCGTCACCTACACAGAGAAAGTGAATTGTGGACGAAGTTTTAACGTTATCAGACAGATTCGTTTCTGGCTCGGACGAGTCAAGGTCCGTCGTATAAGTCTCGTCCTTGTTCCCTACATTTAGATCGTGTGTGTTTTATTTTATTTAATTCATTATTAAGTGAGAATATTTTCAAATATCCTATTTTCAGTTACATGAAGTTATATATTTATTTACATTACAACACAATAGTCCTACAAATAAACCACAGCTTTTTTTTTATCTTCAGTTGTTTCTCATCCAACAAGCCCCCCAGTGGCACAGCGGTATGTCTGCGGACTTACAACGCTAGAAACCGGGTTTCGATACCCGTGGTGGGCAGAGCACAGATAGCCCATTGTGTAGCTTTGTGCTTAATTACAAACAAACAAACAAACTCATCCAACAGAATGTTTTAGTTTAACTTCGATACTCTGTCTTGTCTTTTTTGTTATTCCACCTACAACAAAGTACTATACCCGTTCCTTCTAATACGGTACTGAAAAGGCACATCAACTTTATTTGTGTATATTTTATTTTTTGTAAAATATCCAACAATTAGGAATCTTACTAGCTTTCATCTTCAGAAGAACTTTATTGCATGATGACAGCTTAAGCTAGATCTCTCTAGGGGCCCGGCATGGCCAGGTGGTTAGGGCGCTCGACTCACAATCTGAGGGTCGCGAGTTCGAATCCCCATGACACCAAACATGTTCGCCCCTTTCGGCCGTGGGGGCGTTATAATGTGACGATTAATCCCACTATTCGTTGGTAAAAGAGTAGCCCAAGAGTTGGCGGTGGGCGGTGATGACTAGCTGCCTTCCCTCTAGTCTTACACTGCTAAATTAGGGACGACTAGCGCAGATAGCCCTCGTGTAGCTTTGCGCGAAATTAAAAAAAACAAACAATAAGCTAGTTCTCGAGATAAATTACACTCTCTTTATCGTTACAATCGTCACTGTTTTTAAAGTTATTTGGTTTTGACGTCATTGGTAGGTATAATCTTACTTGTGAATTACTTCATTACAGCTGTGTAATTCTTCATTGACGAACTAAACAAGTGTTAGTGTGCTGTTTGATTATAATATGCTTTATTCCCGACAACTTCATGATGTTTCCTTATTTTGAATTTTAAATTGTGTGAGTTAGCGCATACCTTAAAAATGTATAGACTCCACTGTAAGGCTGGATCAGTTAAATGGCTTAGCCATGTGAAAGTTCTTCTGAGATCTAAGACATCTTTTTAAGCGCAGAACTTTTCTATATATATATATTAAAATGGAGAAGATAAACCGGGACATTTTCACTAAAAGAAAACTAGTCTAGTACTTTAGGGAACTTGTATTTCTAATTTGTTTAATTTATAACGTGTTTATTGTGGATTGCGAGGAGAAACGTGACACAGAAATAAATAATTTTTTTGTTAACAAACGCTAACTGTGAAGCATCAAACCTACTTCCATTTTACAGACATACGAACTTTCATATGAGATCCATCACATCAAGTATTCAGTAAAATGTTTATGAGTGTGAAACAACAATAAGACAGCACTATGCATTATGTCTCGAGGAAATGAACTTCTTATAATTACTTGTGTGGGGTGGGGTGAGTTGGCGTTTATCTAATGCCAGAACACTGAGACCCTAATTGATACACAGTATATTATTGAAGTTTAGAGCATAAAAAATTCGCTTTCTGTACAACTAGACTCGCAGAAAGAGCTGTTTTTGTACGTTTATTTTCAAAGCCATGGAACTCTGCGCTACAAGCTGGTGCCCTTATATATATATATATATATATATATATAGATAGATAGATAGATAGATAG
>NW_013665610.1:4301025-4309795 GCF_000517525.1 Limulus polyphemus
GCTACAAGCTGGTGCCCTTATATATATATATATATATATATATATAGATAGATAGATAGATAGATAACAAGAAATATTCGATATTTTATACAAATTTCACTGCGTTATGTATAATCACGAAGCTCGATAAAATTCCAAAAATATACTCATATTTGTTAAATTTCTATTTACAAAATAATCCTGTATGTGGAACATGTAATAGTGAATGTCCGTTAAAATTAAAAGATATTTGTTTTAAATTGTGTAATGATATTAGACTACCTGTTGCATCTCTTAACTTAACTGATGTCAGCAGTTTTTCATGATAATATCTATGATATACATACCTTCTTTTACTCAGTAAGTCAAGCGCTATAGTTAACATGTTAAGTACTTATTCTTATTAATCCTTATATTTATTAAATTTACTACAGTGATTTCGTTTAGATCATGTTATCGGACATTTTAAAAAGTACAAAACTAAGCCTAATATTTATTTAAAGTATCAAATATTTTCCTTTTAACCTAAATTTGTAAAATAGTAATACTTGGGAACTGCGAATTGAAGTATGTACGTAGACATTTCTAGTGAACAGTGAGCTGTAGTCTGAAGATTTTTGAATAATGATGTCCTACATGATTTTGCTTTTATCATGACGTCGGTGTCTGTCATGGTTCACGAATAGTATATAGACTTATGTTGTTTTTTGTGTCCTTTTTTTTACGGATTTTCTAAGTATCAGCATATCATCTTCGAGTTTTAAATCCGTAGGATACTATACATTAGAGCGCATGCTTAACCTTTTGAGCCTGATAAATTACAACATACGAACCGACAATCTGTTTTACTTCCTATCAATGAGGTTCAAATATAACGTTTATTTGTCTAGTGATTATTACACTGAGAAAAACATTTCCGATACAAATAAAATAAAATGAGAAAGCACAAACGTTTCTAAATAATTGATTTTTTAATGCATGAAAATGATCCAAAACCAGCGGTCACCCATGAGGTTAAGCCATTTTCATAGAATAATGATAATTCCTTCAAAGGTATTATGTCATAATGTTTGTAAAAACATAATGGCAAAAACCGAACCTGTCAGCTGTTGTCATGCTTGACAACATGCAAAGCTGCTTTTAACTAGAAGCGCAGGAAGCCTAACGCTATCGCTTATTCTCGCTCTCTGTTAGAGATAAAGAATTGCTGATATCATCAGGAGTACCCATCCCCTCTAAGACCTGCTAGAAGTCTTCCTCCAAACCTTAGCATATGTCTCATTATTTGGTCATTAGCAGATTGCCCAATACCATTTGGAATAATTGGAATACGTCTAAATGTCGCATAGGGCTTAAATCAAAACTAACTTTTTAGGCTCAAATCTATATATTATGTTAGCATATAATATCATACCAGCACATCAAACGTTTTAGAAGATACACAAGGATTGTATCCCCTCTCCAACATCTGTAACCTGGTTATGTAACTCTGATGTAACTAAGAAAATAAAATAATTTAGTTTGGTTGTAGTTAAGCACAAAGCTGCACAATGGGTTATCTGTGCTCTGCCCACCACGGGTGTCGAAACCAGAATTTTAGCGTCGTAAGTCTGCAGACTTACCGATGAGCCACTGGCGGTCGGAAAATAAGATTACCGATAATCTATTGAAATTGTGTCACTTTTCTTTCCACCAAAATTTGAGTGTAGCCTAGTAGCATGAACAGTGAATCCGAGGTTTCATGGTTCACGTCTCGTTCCCCACTTTGAAGTCATAGGTGCGTCAAAAAGTGACGGTGAAATCCCACTATTCGGTTAGATAAGAGTAGCGTAAGAGTTGGCGGTGGATCGTGTTAACTACTTGCCTTTCCGCTAGCCTATCAGTTCAAAATTAAGGAAGGGTACGGACGTGTAGTTCCTGGGTTGCTTTACACGGTCACGATAAAAGAAACCATCTTTCTACGGTTCCTCTTTTTCTCCAAAAACATGCATACGAAGAGTTTTCCTTTGTTCTCAGTAAACCTCACTTTGTGGGCACCATTGGGGATGTCATGATGAAATTTGGGTATACACAAGTTAAACTAATATACAGATACACTGGAGGAATTTTAAAACAAACAGACGGCAGATAGAGAAATAACAAGAAGGTTAGAAGAAAATTCGGGTAAACTCATCACAAGATAAACAGTTAGACAAACGTATAGTTAAACAAATGACTTACTGGATAGACAAACAAACAGTTAGATAGATTAGGTGACATGTGGTATCACTTATTTGGGTTTATCTGACTAAAGCTCCATCTTCAGTTACTTTATCTAACTACCTGTGATTTTGTAAAAATATAAAAAAGTAATTTTATCTGTATACATTTTTATTTTATATTACTGTTTATTATCACCAGAAAAACAAAACAAAAAACGCATATCTAGCTAAGAATATTATACTAGAAAATCAAAGACATTTTTTGTTCAGTAAATGAAGTTCATTTTTTTTGTGTCTTATTCAAGTACCAACAGGTAACATCTTTTTCGTAGGCCTCATAATAAAACAATCAACATAATAATGCAAAAACTTGGAATTATTACACCAATTAGATTAGCATTTGGAAAAGTTTTTTGACGTTGTTAATATCAGTATCTTTCTTAAACTATCAATATAGTCTCTATATTTGTGTTCTGTAAATACACAATCTATTTATCTTACGGGTGTGTTAAGTTTAACAGTATAAAAAGTACTGACGATTAAATATTCTTGCCATAACCCTTAGGAATATATTCTTAATTTTTCGAGAATTTATCACTTTAATATTCCGAGAGTTTCTCTTTTCCTGTAAGTTTATCTTAATAATGTGTTGCTTTTCAAGTTTTTAGTTCATAATAATATGTTTGCAATCTAAATCTGGAAAGCTGTAGTTACGGCTTGTTAATTTTATTGTTTTTCTTTACAATACAAGTCGTAATATACGGCGGCCCGTCATGGCCAGGTGGTTAGGGCGCCCGACTCGCAATCTGAGGGTCGTAGGTTCGAATCCCCGTCACACCAAATATGCTCGCTCTTTCAGCCGTGGGGGCGTTATATAGTGACGGTCAATCCCACTATTCGTTGGACAAAGAGTAGCCCAAGAGTTGGCGGTGGGTGGTGATGACTAGCTGCCTTCCCTCTGGTCTTACACTGCTAAATTATGGATGGCTAGCGCAGATAGCCCTCGTGTAGCTTTGCGCGAAATTCAAAAACATAATATACGGCAAGTAAACTTAATATACTATTATATCAACAGTAAAATGTGTATCGCGGCAAATGCGTACGCTTTGGAACGAAAAGTGTTCGCACTATATGTGAACTGTTTTTCACTTTTGTCTTCACATAATACGGCTCCCCAGTGGCACAGCGGCATGCCTGCGGACTTACAACGCTGGAAATCGAGTTTCGATACCCGTGGTGGGCATAGAACAGATAGCCCTTTGTGTAGTAGCTTTGTGCTTAACTTCAAACAAACAAACACATAATACGAGGGTAATTTAGGATAATCGAAAAATAAAACAATTTGAACTTTCCTTTGATTAGAAGTGTCCAATTGGGGAAGAAGACGTAAAATTATAAAGAAACAAGATATTTACTATGGGCTATCTGCACGCTATCCACCGCAGGGATCAAACTCTGAATTTTAGCGTAATAAATGTGTAGACTTGCCGCTGATCACCCATCGGAAAGCATCAGAGAGTAAAAAGAGTACACACGTAGGAATTTACGATAGTATTATGCATATTTGGTGTTCTCACTTTAAGCTTTGTGACCTATATGACTAAAAGTATTTTCATTAAATTACTGCTTACGAGTGTATTCTCTCATTACGTATTTTTATTCGTTCTTCAGACAAGAAATAATCAGTAATTTATGAAGAAATTCTAATAAAAAAAACTAAATGTTATGAAGTTATATGTAAGGAACATAGGTTGGAGTTAAGAAGGAAGTCGGCTTTTGGTCAATCCCTAAGGGATTTAGAAATTAGATCACTCTAAGTCATTAGAAAAATATTAGAGTGAGCAGCAGCCTTTCTTTGTTCAACCGCTGTGAAGATTACGCCACACCCTATGATTATTAATATGATATAAGAAACATGTGTTTAGTGACAAAAAACAAAAGAAAGAGCCTTCTTTGGAGTGAGTTTGAGAAAGTAATATAAAAGACAGGAATTCAAAAAGAAAGAAAAAAGAATACCGAGAGATGTGAGAGAGAACGAATAAACCGAAAGTAGTGAAGGAAGAAAGTAGCATGCTGCCAGTAAGAAACAAAATCTAGTTCTAAATCTGTGTGTTCTTGATTATAATAATAAAGAGGAATTTATTATGTGTACATTAATGTGAGTCAATTCCTGATGGGAATAAATACGACCTAAAATACAGTAATTGGAATAAAAGGGAAAAGTGAAGATCAAGTATAGTACAATCCTAACAAACGACACTAAACAAAATACCAATAAAAACAACATTGAAATGAAACATGCTTTGGTTGAAGACACTATTCGCTATTTTTATTTAATAAGATAGTTATGTATAATTACGCCGATCCCCTCATTTCTCCCATCCCACTATAAAATTATGTGTATTATAACTGTTTGAGGAACTGTTTGTTTCAGGTATTTGCGCAAAGTTACACAAGGGCTATCTGCAACGTCACTAAATTTTAAACCGATACGCTAGAAGGAAAACAACTAGCGAAAAGCACCCACCGCCACTTCTTGAGTTACTATAATCAAACAATGAAATTTTCCATTTATTCTTACAACCCACCTACAGCTTCAAAGTACGAAGCCCAGATTTGTAGCAACGAGACATAAACAATGGACTCTGATATTTAACAGACCGAGCATACCAGTTACTAAGCCAGGCTCGGCCTAAGAAAACTTTGATACTGAACTTTACTGTAATAAAGAGTTTTTGTTTGTCTTAGTGCAAAGTTACACAACAAACTGTCTGCGCTCTGTTTACCGGGGAATCGAACCCCGGACTTTAGCGTTTAAGTCTTTAAACATACCGTTGACCTTCAGGTGGACTATAAAGAGTCAGTATGGTTAGATTAGGTTATAAGACAAAAATTTATGAAATGAAAAGTCAAGTTAAACTAAATACAAACATATAATTGACCAACATTATTTTTCCCTTTGCAGTGTCTTCTGGTGTGTCAGCCGTAACGTTACGGAGTTACAGTGCTAAAATCCTGGGTTCGATTTTCCGCAATGAACAGAGCGCAAATAGCACACTGTGTCACTATAGCTTTGCGCTAAAACAACAACAACAACAACCCCAAGCAGCAGTTTTTAACTACTTCTTTGTATTTTTTAATTTAATATCGCGACCACTTTAAAACAGTCTTTTACTCGTATCTTTCAACCCCCCAGTGGCCCCCAGTATGTCTGCGGACTTACAACGCTAAAATCCGGGTTTCGATACCCGTTGTAGGCAGAGCACAGCTAGCCCATTATGTATCTTTGTGCTTAATTACAAATAAACAAACGTATCTTTCTATCGAAATATATCACTTCAGAATATTCATTAGTCCGTGTAATGTAAATATCAAACTGATAGAGCTAAAGTTCTGGTAATATCCAAAATATTGAGAAAACCATCAACCGTGAAAGTATGTGTAAGGTTCTTTTGTATGTTGTGCACATTTCGCAATATATTAGTTTATCACAGTACTGCAAAGCCAAAAGGTAAAACGTTATGTTTTGGTAATGGTCTTTGCAGTATTCAACTTCTGAGCACAACATTTTGTTGTATAATTTTCTAAATAACCTGCAGTTTAAGGTGGTGGGACTTCTGGGCTATAGGACTTACATCCTGCTGTTTAAGGCTATGAGACTTACATAATTAAACTACTTTTGATTATCTAAGTTTTTTAACGCAGTCTTGACAAACCCTCATTAATAGTGATGTTGGTGTGGGGGGGGGGGAGAGGATAGTCTATTTAAAGATCAAGCTGAAAATCGAATACATACGTAAACTGAATAATTATACTTGAATGTCTACAAATGTTCCTAAAGCTCATTTGTTAGCCAAATGTATTAGAATGAACAGCATACTTTAAAAATGGCGAGTCGGTTTTTGATGCTGGGGATTCACTTTAATAACGTGTGAGCCCACTGTTGGTGTTATAATAATCTGGACCACGTTACTAGAAGTATACACTAACCATCGGTTCACATCTGATGGTAAAAGTCGTCACTCTTTTTTTTTTTTATTTTGTTCGACAGTCGGTATTCCGAAAGGACCCAGATCGATTCAGTTGGATTCGGATCGGGACTTTGAGCTGATCATGGCATATTATGGCCGTTATTTTTCTTAGTTCGCTGCTCAACGTCATGTACGATATCGCATAGTGCAATATCATACTGAAGAAAGAAGAAATGGTCTTTCTCCTTGGAATTTCAACTGTCCAAGCACTGGAACATTCTTCAGAATATCGCAACAAAAACAACGACTACCAATACTTTTCACGTGATGGCAGGTTTATCTTCCATTGTGAGGCCGTTGAGTAATATTCTAGTTTTATACCTTGGATACTTCTGGGTGAAGATGCTTGTTGGTTTGTAATTAAGCACAAAGCTACGCAAGGGCTATCTGTGCTCTGTCCACCACGGGTATCGAAACCCGGTTTCTAGCGTTGTAAGTCCGCAGATATACCGCTGTTCCACTGGAGGGGGGGGGGGGGCTTGACGGAAAGTAGGGATCGTTGGTTATTCGTAGAATTGCTATAAGAAGTATCCAGATAGATTTTAAAACGATTTTCAATCCCTATTTTATTTGGCAAATTTGGACTGCTTCATTCAGCTAGACGATCATAATGCTAAAGTAGGGATTGAAAATCGTTTTAAAATCCATCCAACTAATATCACTTTACTTGTTTGTGTACTTTTTATTGCAGCGTTTATTTAGTTTGGATACTTCTTGTAGCAATTCTACGAATAACCAACAATCCCTATTTTCTGTTAACCCCCTAGTGGCACGTCCCTCGGGAAGACAGCGGCAAGTCTTCGGATTTACAACGTTAAAATCAGGGGTTCGATTCCCCTCGGTGGACACAGCAGGTAGCCCGATGTGGCTTTGCTATAAGAACACCTGCTGTCTCATATCTATGTCATCCCCAGTGGCACAGCGGTATATCTGGTGGACTTATACCGCTAGAAACTGGGTTTCGATACCCCTGGTAGGCATATCACAGGTAGCCGTTTGTATAGCTTTGTGCTTAACTACAAAACACTCAAGCAAACTTTCCGTTAGTTTTATTTTCCCCCCTATTTATGTGTGCTAATCTTACGCGCCTGCCTATTCAATTATTCTGTAAAAAAACCAATAGATGGCACTAGGATCAGCATATGAGTATTTCGAATCTACATAAAATAGAACGTTCGTAGCGTTTGACTGTTAATCACGAGTTAAGAAAAGCACTTATATTTTCAATTTTATAGCATAATTTTTCATGTCCCTATCAGTTTTTAAGGTGATATTTTAATTAAAAATCTAAACATAAAATTGTAATGGCGTAACAGACAAGATGATTAATCCTTTACTTGAAAGACAATTTCGAAATCAATTTTAATGGATAAAACATGGATGATAATTTTATATGTTAAGTTCTTCATTTAGATGCCAACAAAGCTATTCTAAAATTTATAATAATAAAACGTCATAAAAAGTGAAAATGGAAAAGAATCACTATAAAAAAGGGTAAAATATAATAATCATCAACGTTTTGACTCCAAAAAATGTCGTTTTGTCGAAACGTGTATTATCATCTTTCTCATTACACGGGTATTAGCCGTTTTTATTACTAATGCTGTAGATTCTACGAGTCATTGAAGGTTATTACAAGCTGTGTTAGAGATATACTTTGGGACAGCGTGGTGTAATTTGATTAGTGCTTTTTAGACTCGTAGCAGGTTGCGAGTGCCAGCCTGGATCTTGTAGGGTTAACTTGCGATGGAATGGCATTCCGCCCAAATGAAACGAGTCATTTCATCCTCTTGTTCCATTGAAACTAAAGTTCAGTACTTGGTTCTATGTTCTATATCGTTCTCGGAGTTATTTAACTTTAACGTAAGTTATAGTATACTTGTAGTCATACAGCGTACGTAACAAATAGTTGAAATATGTATGATGATTTAGTTGTCTTTTAAAATTCACTACAGTGAACGAATATCTTTATTTGTACTCGACAAATGTGGCATTGTAGCATTAAGGCTACTTACTTAATCTTCTAAACTATTCGGCCGACACGCTGTACTTTCTTGTTTCATCACAAAAATAATGAATTTAAGGGTTAAGGACGAGGGGTAGAAATCCACGAAACCGATCTAACTCAATAACTAGCTCAGTCCATGGTTACTGCCCCCCAGTAGTACAGCGATATGTCTGCGGACTTACAACGCTAGAATCCGGGTTTCGATACCCGTGGTGGGCAGAGCACAGATAGCCCCTTGTGTAGCTTTGTGCTTAATTACAAAACAAAACAAACAAACAAAACCACGGTTACTGGCGAGAGATAGAAATTTCTGAAACCGATCTAACCCAGTGACAAATGACGAATCGAAAAATAAACTGAGATTCATGTTTCATTCTCGCCGAAATAAATATTTTGTTAGTAAGCGATAGAAAGGACAAGTGGTTAGTGTTATATAGATTCATTAGTAAAAGATTCCTTTTCTTACAATTAATTTAGTTACATAGCTGATCTTAGCGTAAATTGTTAACAACTGAAATAATTCATATATATATATATATAGATAGAATGTA
>NW_013665610.1:4310748-4313444 GCF_000517525.1 Limulus polyphemus
TATATATATAAATGAAATGTATGTTTTTTGCGCCCCCAACTCCTCCAAATCTTTTGGGCCAATCTCAAACAAAAGTTGTATATAATCACTATGAACTATGGGAAATGTCCTAAGGTGGTCAAAATTGAACTTAACCTTATTTCTATTTTGTAAAGTCTATCGCATAATTACTCACAGCTTATTGAGTCAATCTCAAACAATCTTAACGCTTTAGACAATGTTAAATATTCTAAAGGGATTCAGGGTTAAATTATGAAAGTTGCTGAATTGTTTCTCAAACAACCATGCTTTTCTCATGCTCATTGAGATGTAGAGTGTTCAAGGGTGGGATCACCTCAAAATCTTCATTCGTTGATAAATGGAAAGCAAACTGCAAATGTTGTTTATGAAGAAGCTTTGTTATAATTTTAAAATTTTGAGATAAAGTTTATGTTCAAGTTATTACTTTGAAATATATGATTGCTGTTAAACTTATATTGTTTTAGTTAAGTTTAAACATTCCCTGTCAGTTGACGGGTATTTCAGCTTGAATAATATAAATGAGATGCTTTTGCATTATCTACAACCACCTTATGGATCTTTAAAGAACAATTTCATTTATTTTAAAGTATATGTGGAACATGACGATTCATGTTTTTATACTGGTCTATAGATCACAGTTTACCAATATAATGCATTATATACCATAATTTCTGGTTGGAAGTTAAAAACTATCAGGATATTTAAGTTCCACTTAATTTTTGTTAGTCAATCTTAGAGCTATTTCAAATAGTTTTTTTTAAAAAACAAAACCATAATAAGCAAGAGTGCAAGCTAAATATTCCATGCATGTAAAATGGCAGATATAAATCTAGGTAAACAAGAGGGAATCCTCAATAGCCGCGGCAGTTGAAAGTATTTTAAGTAATATTCTAGTAAATTAATCTGCGAGACGTTTTTTTAGCCGCGGCACAGCGGCTCGTAGAATGTCTGTTAAGTACAAACTCTTAGCTCAATTTGAGGGTAGGCTGGTAGGGATCCTGGTGAGTAATAAAATCGAATCGGGTATACGTGCGTTCTATGCTTGGTATTGCTGGTGCACAAAAATATAGCTAATAAAAAAGGAAACAAGAGGGAATCCTCAATAGCCGCGGCACTTGAAATTATTTTAGGCAGGATTAGAGTAAATTAATCTATGCGATCTTAGGCGTGGTTAAATATATAAAATTTAGATATTTATCTACAATGTAAGTATCATAATATATTAGAATGCATTCCTTTCTGAAAGCAAAAAATTATTTAAAAATAAACATAAAAGAAATAAAGATAGAGAAAAAAAAATTAAATTGTGCCACTTGGGGGTGACATAGATATGAGAGAGCAGGTTTTCTTTAATCATATTTTTTAGTGAACTCTTATGACAGCCTAAGGCTTTTTCTTTGGTGCAGAATGAGTCTCTTAGTTTTTAAAGCAAAGTGAGTATACGTAACTTAATATTTTCCTATACTCTAAAATAAAATTGTAAATTTCTCTCCAAGAAACATGAAAATGTTTGGTTTGCCTTTTTTACTAACGGGTCACAAACAAAATAGCGGGATTGACTATCGCTCTTATATAACATCTACAGAACGTGTTTAGTGACATTGCGATGCGAACCTTAAACCTCCCTATCCGCACCCCGGAATGCCAATAACTAGTTAAGAGATGGCTGGTAAGCATTAATATTTGCATATTAGGACATCATTTGAACATTTAAATGATTTGGTGTTTCTTAGATAATGTTTAGTTGACTTGTGTATGATGTAAAGTTTTTAATGTCAATTGTGTAGGCATTAACTGTAAAATAATGCATCAGATATATAGATACTGTCATATATGAAAACACTGCAACTGTCTGTATAGTGATTGTTAAGAATTGCAGCTTTTACGAAATGCGATTTCTATAGTGGTAAAATAAAGTAACGAAACAGCTTTTCCTAATAAGAAACAGGCTAAGTACTTCAGCAAACTCTAGTTTCCCGCTCCTTCTTACGTTCAACATGAGATTTCGCTATTACTCTTCCAGTATAAATAAAAGGTAATGAAAGTGTAAGCTACTTTTACGTTTAATATTTAAAACAACGTATTATAAAATAGGACAAATTTTCAAGTTTATTGAACAATATTGAAAGCACATACTGAAGAATTGTGCATATTTTTAAACATAATCTCTAATATCATTAAATAGAGCTGAACATAGCGTTTGGTTGAAAAAAATCTCGCAAAGTTTGTTTTTTTTAATTTCATCATATGGATTTTTAATATCCGTATATCTCTATGTACACAACAGAAAGACCGTAAACAATTATATAATGATATTTTAAGCACACCAAGTCGAGAATGTATTCAACTGTAATTCTAAGTAAATCTATATACCACTAAAACTCTGAGATTGTTTGTTTGTTTGTCTGTAATTAAATACAACAAAAACGGCGCACAGTAGCGCCATATTTGTAATCAAATGAGAATAGAAACAGAATAAAGCAAGTTTCGTTAAAATCGGGCCACGGGTTACCGAGTTAGCGCCATTTTTCGGGTCACTTTTATGAGTAATTTTACATCACATTACCGCTCGCGCTCTTTACGAAACTTATTCGGGCACGGGCTACCGAGTTAACGCCGTTTTTCGGGTCACTTTTATGAGTAATTTTACATCACATTACCGCTCGCGCTCTTTA
>NW_013665610.1:4314233-4315538 GCF_000517525.1 Limulus polyphemus
ATAAAGTGTTACTGTTTTTTATTTGTAGAAGGTTTAAGAGGAAAGACCACAACATAATGAACTAATTCATCACAATACCTGAAAACTCTTACTTCACTTTTTTGAATAAATGGTCTTCTCCTTTTATTCCCGATCAGCAATCAAATATCTTTTCTTGAATTATGAATAAAACGAATGGATTGAAATATTTAATTGAATTATCTCAAAATAAACCTTCATTTCGGTGCAATATTGAAATTAGCTTGAATTCTTCATAACCTCTGAATAGTGGGTGACCCAACCGGTCACAGGTTATCTAGTATGACACAATTTTCAACATGTCGTTTAACAGCTATATTTTAACTCTTATCGCCGAATCTCGAGGAGAGAAAATTTTGTTCGTTGTTTTCTTGGCTACAAAAACTGTAATTTTTATCGCAAAATGTAAGATATTATTACGAAAATAATATACAAAGTGAATACTTCAACTCCAACTTATCCTTTACTTCAAATTTCATCTTTTTTTAGATGCTGTATACTTGATTACTACTAAACTATAGAAAGATTAATTTCGTCTGGGATTCTTTTCTTATAGATATGTATAACCAGCCAAACTATGGTTCCAAACATTTTCATAATGTGTATTCTTGTGAATATGTATTTAATTATTTTAGTAAATGAACTTCGCTAGCGTTAATTTAACTTATATTTTCGCCTCATTTGATGACTTGTTTGTGCTCACGTTTAATTTGAACTAAACATCCAATAAATTCTACACATTTTCACTTAGCTGTCATTTTTCTTAATTTGTACTTACCTTAAAAGAGCACAGGTTATACTTCCGGTGGAGCTAGCGAGCTGGGTTCGAATCCATATGACACCACAAAATATTCCCTAGTTGCCTTTCCTATGCTCAATTGTTCAAAATTATAGACGATGGTAGCTAGCGTTACTACTTTTTCCATAAATACAAACTTACCCAAAAGTAATGTATAGTTGTTGTTGTTTTTCAGGGCTAATTTCTAAAATAATAACATTTATTTTCTTAATTCGGTTTCCATCTTGAGTGAGTGGAAGTCAAGTGATAATATGATAATAAGTAAAATTCAAAAATGATTCAACCGATCGAACGAAGATAACATCATTGATCCCAAGTTATTTAATATAGCTTTATATATAACATTTTTAGCAAATGTTCGACGAATTCCATATAATTAGTAGTAACTCTTTGTACAGCACAATGTCGATAAAAAACTAACAACTGCTAAACATACGAGATTTGTACACACACACACATATATATAAATATATATATATATATATATA
>NW_013665610.1:4315632-4320609 GCF_000517525.1 Limulus polyphemus
ATATATATATATATATATATACTATTTTTCTTTATTTCAGAAAAAGTGCGTACTAATCGTTTTTTCCCCTTCTTCTGCACGCATGATCATATAAAACACATAAATTGAGTTCTTTTTCACACACCTGTGACTTTTAAATCATCGTTTTTGGGCGCGCACGAGCACTTAACTTTTTAAAGCACATACAAAGTAAAACTAAAATCCCATAAACTGAGCTCGTTAATCTCCGATGTCGTGTTTGCATATCGATATCCAGGCAAACCACGTAGGTACTTTCACTAGTGATATTATATGTCGTCGTATTAGCTTGAACTTTTATAGATCTTACATAGCAAACGCCCACAAGCTTACAATTTCTCTAGAAGAAAGAAAAAGTTCGTTACTTAAAAGTTGTTGCTAAAGGATTTCTTATGGCTATTTTGCGTACGCTATTCCATAAGGTAACTTAACTATGTCATAACATATCACTAACTATAAAAAGCTTATTCCCTTTGTCACTTTGTCGAGAACGCTTCCACGCTCCTTTTTTGGTAATGCTCAACAATATACATCGTCGCCTAGCAAGACCATTATCACCTGATTGTTCTTAGACCAACTATGGTGTTTATGTTGAATGCTCAATAATACATATATTATCTACTTGGCCTTAAAACATAAAGAAAATAAAAGTTTATTACTACCAAATATCTTTTATCATTTGTACAGTCTGCACTATGTTTTCTGCTTCCTGATCTAGAATACAGTGAAAAGGCTCAATAGTGCTATTTAAGTCTCTTTCAGAGTGTACACGTACTTTTGTCCACGATAACATTTCATTTTTTTTGCGTAGTTCTTACGAAAATGTGGTGATTAAAGAATTACTTGGAGACTGATGAAATAAATAAAGCGTAGGTGCATCTTGGAGGTACAGACAAATTCGTTTTAGTTAAATATATAATTTTCGTTAATCATTTAACAATGGTTTCCCGTCATTTTTCACGGGCTTCTATACTAGTTAAAAATAAAAAGTTCTTAAATGACAAAACTAATGTAAATGTTAGCAAAAAAGGACAAAAAGAAGTACAACAGCGAATTGTATTCATAAAATACCATAGAGTAATATGGCGTTAACACAACATGTGGCTAGGTTGTCAGCGCGCAGGACCGCATGTCTCGTACCGCAAAAAGGCGCTCCTCACTTTGAAGCACTGTGTGCAGTATAAAAGTGACTGTCAGATTCTACTACTCCACTAGAGTAGCCCAAAAGCTGGTGGTGGGTGCTTTTTGATAGCTGCCTTCCCTCTAGTTTATTGGTCCACGTGTAGCTTTGCGCGAATATCCGACAGAAACAAACAAATACAGAACGTGTACAAGTATGAAGAAGTCACAACAAAATATATATTTGTTTCAAAAACATAGTTAATGCTTATCAGTAGTTCTACCGAAGCTGAATGAATAACTGGATAATATGTATTTGACTTAACTACAGAAGCGTCCTACTGGTACTTTATCACATTGGAAGTTATATGTAACATCTTCAGATGTAGTTACAAGGTTCCATACTTCTTATTTATGCAGGGCCAAACTTGTGTGTTTTCCCGTCTCAGTCTACTCTGTTTGTATATTACGCGTTTTTTGTATAACTGAAATCTTCATTTTATCTATGAAAGAAAAATATTTTGTCTGCCAGAGTAATTAGGAGAGTAATGGACTTTAAAACCACACTTCATGCCAGTCTGGGACATCTTTAAGGCTATAGTTACGAAAGATAACCTTCTGACCCCAAAAATTCATTGCATTGAAACTGAGTATTTCCTGTATCGCTAAAACGATAATAAACAAGAATTTAAAGTTAAGGAATGCCCATCACAGCCATGAAGGTGACGAGCTTTCAGCAACCCCTCAAAATTAACAGTTGTTTTTATGAGGAAGATGGCCGAAAAAACTTGATCAACAGCAATGACATTTGATCAATTCTGTCATAGCCATCGATGCAGCTCTAACAGAATTTTGTGCTTGTGACCTGCTTAAACGTAATCCTAGTAGTTGGTGTCCTCGTATAGTGGAAGGTCTTTGGAAAGTTTATCAAGATGTGTGGACTAAGACTAACATCGTCGTTTTACGCAGAAGCTCGTTAGAATGAAAATTAATGTTGGCATATGGTACTATCAAAATGAACACGGTTGATATTGGAAGAAGTAGTTTCAAGTGCAATATGGGACATGTAACATTGTTCTCATAAAGTGCGATTTACTCTCAGTATAGTTTTGAGGAGGGGGTGGTTTAGTTTGTTTTGAATTTCGTGCAAAGCTACACGAGGGCTATCTTCGCTAGCCATCTCTAATTTAGCAGCGAAAGACTACCCACCGCCAACTCATGGGCTACTCTTTTTAATCAACGAATAGGGAATTGACCGTCACATTATAATGCCTCCACGGCTGAAAGGGCGAGCATGTTTGGTGGGACGGGGATTCGAACCCGCAACTCTCAGATTGCGAGTCAAACACCCTATCGAGGAGGGGTGATTAAGTAGCCCGCTCAAGAGGTGGCGGTGAGTGATGTTGACTGTCTGCCTCTCCTCCAGAATATCGGTTAAAAATTAGGAACGGCTTTACGCACATAGTCCTTATGTAGTTTTAATAAAACAATAACACTATTTTAGAAAATTGAACAGTTTCTCTATTACCAAATTGATAACTTTCACGAAAATATTTTTAAGGCAAATAACAAATAAAATATATGTAGATACACCTTGCATTTCACTTTAATGGATGATTTATGGAAAAGGTCTATAACTTTGCATAATTTAACCACTAAAATACTATTTTTACTTCTCCTTAACTGGGTGTTATCACTCTTAATGATTCTGTCACAAGAAGCTTAATTGCATCTGGTATTACTTTGCAGCTTTTAGAAATGTGTTGTTTAATGACAACGCTTAATGGTATTAAAAGTTAATTTTAAGCACCATTTAGTTTGCTCCTGCTCTTCAAAACCTCTTCGTAAGAAACAAATGACTACGTTGTTAACTTATCTCATTAATTTCTGTTTTTATTATTAATCTGGAATCTGTTCCCCAAATAAATTACAGTTTAACATGTTACAAAACTTAAATAGCACAATCATGCTTTGATTAATTTATATTTAAACTAATAATATATTTTTCAATGTAATTCATGATTTAATGTTTAACATCTTTGTTATTTTCTGATTTTTATCATTTACTTTACTTTTCCACACACACACACACACACACACATGGTAATTGTGCCCCAAAAAGTAGAATTAATGCTAACGTACACTATGAACTTTAATAATATAGAGTAAAATGATTTGGTTACTTTATCGAAGGTTAATAATATATAACGTATTGAGAATACTACAAGACACAAGTATTTGCAATAAAACACATTATAAAACTCTACTTGCCTAGATGATTTTATGAATAAAGTCAGGAAGTGTTTTCTTATGATTGTTAGCCTCCCACCCTCTTGTTTTTCCCTGAAATATATGCTTCCAGCCATGTAGGTGTTTTTATAGGCATATAAACCTTTCCAAGTTTATAAAATTATTATGAACATAATTCCATTTACAAATCATTTTAAGGGGGGTGGAAATAAAGAAACGTGTCTAATCGCTGCCTTTGGTACCTTGGCGTTTTCGTGGGTAATTTATTTACGATATTGTAGTAAAACACAGGCTCACGCGGGCGAACAGAATGGTTATCACTCTCAACTATATCGGTGACTATCAGTTTAAAAGGCCAATAAATTTTGTGAATTTACACGGTTACATTTTTGGAAATTGCTAACGATTGTATTTAATGGTGGACGATGAATTAACCTGTCAGATAAAAGTTTTTATTCTCAGAATATGGTAAGTCTTAGAACATGGAAGAAGTAATTTTTATCCTAAATCTTAACTCTTATTCCGTCGGGTCCGGGTGTAACTTAGTGGTTAGCGTGCATTGGCTGTGAATCCGAGGATTCACAATTCGCGAAACATTGCTGCAAAAAATTTAAAAGGACTCCGCTCTTTGGAATCATGAGTGCGATATACTATTCGATTTGAAAAAAGCGGACCAAGAATTGGCGGAGAGTGCTTTCGTCTATCAGTTAAAAATTAGGGAGGGCTATGTGCAGATTATTATTATTAGCTTTTCGCGAAATTCCGAAACAAACAAACAGATTTGTTGTTGTTAATTTAATAATGTTTCAACTTTCAATATTGATATTTTACGATATATATATTAAGTCATCAATAAATTAATGTCGCTCTTTTTAGATGAAAAAACTTAAACAACTTATATATCAAAACAAGACATTTATTAAATGAAATAGTCTCCATTCTTACTGATAACGCTTTTCCATCTTGCAATCAGGTTGTTAATGCCCTGATTAAAGAAATCACTTGGCTTTGAAGGAAAAAAACATGTCGCTGTCCTCTTTAACACATTCCACATTTGCATACATTTTCCCATTAAGATGGTGTTGCAGCGAACGAAAAAGATGGTAATCTGATAGTGCCATATCCGGAGAATATGGTGGGTGGGGGAGAACTTCCCAACCCAACTCCATAATCTTGTGTTGCGTCAAACATACCACATGTGGACTTGCATTTTCGTGGAGAAGAAGAACACCTTTCTAATTGACCAGTGAAGGGTGTTTCTGATGAAGGGCTTGATTTAAACGTTCCAGTTGCTGACTATAGATATTTGCATTGATAGTTTGCTGTGGATTGAGGAGGTCGAAATGAATTACTCCTTTGATGTCCCACCAAATGCAAAGCATCGCTTTTTGAGGATGGAGTCCAGGTTTTTGGGTCGGAAGTGTTTTGTGTCTAGGACTGAGTCATTGTTTTTGGCGTTTAATATTCGCATAGAGAATCCATTTTTCATCACCGGTGACAATTCTGTCCAAAAATGGTTCACGCGCATTACGCGCCAGAAGAGACGAAACAAAGTCCACACGTCGGAAACGATGATCATCAGAGAGTTCA
>NW_013665610.1:4321555-4340723 GCF_000517525.1 Limulus polyphemus
CATTGTGTAGCTTTGTGATTAACTACAAAAAACAAATAGGTGTTTGAGCACATGCACACTGATATCCTACTTAGATAAACAAGTTAACGATAATTTCACACACACACACGCTATTAATGTATGTTAGTTGAAATTTGAAATCAAATTACAGAAAGTAGTTACAGTAACAAATAATTATTTAGAAACCACAATGCCCTTATTGTATGAAGCCATTAGTACCATGAAAAAAATTTAAAACACACGCCTATAATAAAAAAGTTTTTATTATTACTAGCAATATTTCGGGCAGAAGCCCTTCATCAGGCAGTATAAACCGTGTTACATGTTAAAAAAGGCTTAGTCAAAATCATTGGTAGCATAACGGACGACCATAATAACAATATTGTTGAACATGACAATAGACAAATAAACAGAATTAAGTAAATATCTTCGATACTATGATGTTTTTTTGCGACATATCTATAATAATGTTATTATCTTAATATCATAATTAATGTTTTACTGTTAATATACAGGGTGGTCTGAAATTTATTTTCCACACTTTAATATTTTTTTTAAACTTTGATCTGCTTCACATTAAGCAAAAATATGAATAAACGGTAAAGAGCCGTGGCTCAAAAACTGATAAAGACTAGTGAGTTTTTGCTGCTGCAAATCAATTGTTATCATTATACAAAAGACTCAAGGGTACGGGTAACTAGTATTTGGACCACTCGATAAGTAAATATATAGAGCCTCAAAATCTCACTTAGATAGTTCGGTGTTTGCAATACGAATATTGTAATGTTTTTTACAGCATAAGCTGAATCAGTAAGTAGTTTATGTGTTGAGGTAGGTATATTGCAGAACATTCAAATTCTATTTGTTTTATTTCGCTATGTAATGTTATTTATGGAATGAATGGATGAGTGAAATGCTGCAAAACATCGAACTGTCTAAGAGAGTTACACAGTCCAAGTTATATGTTTATTGCTAAATATCATATTACTGATATGGCTGATACTATTATATACTGCAGATAGGTTACTTCGACGCCACAAAAGGTCGAAGACAATATATATTGCTATATAAGACTCGGGGGCGGAGGTTGTGGGTTTGAGCATCTGTGACTAACCCTTAACTAGATTTATTTCGTAGAGCAATAAATGTTTTAACTTGTGTTTAATAGGGTTAGTGAAACGCGATATCCCCATCGCAGTTTGAGTATTATTATTATTACAGTTATCTATTTGTGGTTATATTTCTTGAACTTGTAATCTAAAATTGATATAATTTTAATTATTTTTGGGAGAGTTTTTGTAATGTTTTTTTTTTTGAGGGGGGTATTTTCTTTTTTCGCTTATTATGCAGTTTTGTTCACAACACACTGGAAACGAAAAATAGTGGCAACGCAGCATACTCCTTTAGAAATGTAATATAAATTAATGTAATTATTACTTTTATGTATAAGCATATTTTGGTTAAGACTTTTATAATGAATATTTACGTAGAATGAAAAGAAAAAAAACGTTAAGTACACAGCTTCTAACCTCGTTTAAATTATGAATCCTGCTGTGCAATTTATATTTGATGTATTATAAATTCAATGTTTGATATAGTATGGAAGCAAGTTATTATGTAATGGCTGGAGGCGGCTTGAATGGGTAATGAAGAAAAACTTTAATATAACAGCAAAGGTACAACGTTTCGACAAGGTTTTGTCATGTACCTGATGATGACAAAACCTTGTCGAAACGTTGTACATTTGCTGGTATATTAAAGTTTTTCTTCATTACCCATTTAAGCCATCTCCAGCCATTATTAGTCTCAAAGTGGGTTCCTCGTCATCGAATTTAAATTCAAGTTATTATGTGTTGGCACACCAATGTATGCCTGTGTGAGTTCTGCAAATGTCTTGAGAACACTGCCAGAAAACAAACAAACAAACAAAAAACAAAGATTTCCAGGGAAACGGTTTATAGTTACCGATAATCATAATTTGTTTCCCAGAAGGGGAGGGGCACCTGTTTTAACCATTCGCACTACTATCCAGTAATGTGTTGTCTGTCAGTCAGTCAGTAGACACTAAAATGACGTCAAATAAAGGACGCTTAATGTTGCAATGTGTATTGTCGTGGCGTCATTAAAACGTCCGCATGCCATGAATCACAAGAAGAATTATGCACTCTGTAGGCTACAGCACAGCATGATATATGAACTTCAAAAGCAAGAAATATTTGTTACTCTTATCTTTGGTTTCATTTACTCTTGAAACAGAATACTTTTGGGGACTCTGCGGAAGTACATCTGGTATAACCGTTATTCATTCGGAGTTTTTTTTATAAGGAATATCTTAGAATCAATAAAAGGTAATCATAAATTTATTGACTAGGGTAATTCTGAAGTCTCGTTCGTTTTAACTTTTTCCAAACAGGCATACCTTTAAAAGAAGGTTAATGTGAATTCTCCCGCTACCCAGAAGCAGGCTCTTCAGTGAATGATATGATACTTGCCAAATGGTTTACGACAACTTTCTTAAACTATTATTTTATACTCTAAGGGCAACAAGTATTAAAAGATAACTGCGTGACCTACCCTACCGACCTTTTTTTCTGAAGCATCTCCAATTATTACTGAGTGTGACCTAGCCTACCAACTTTTGATCAGAAGCATCTCCAATTATTACTGAGTGTGACCTAGCCTACCAACTTTTGATCAGAAGCATCTCCAATTATTACTGAGTGTGACCTAGCCTACCAACTTTTGATCAGAAGCATCTCCAATTATTACTCAGTGTGACCTAGCCTACCAACGTTTGATCAGAAGCATCTTCATTTCTTTACTCAAGCGCCATATTGTCCAAGTCAGTGTCAGTTTGTTCACAAAATATAAATCGAATAAGTGATGTCTTAAAATTACTTAGTTTCAAATGTCCTTAAAATAACTATGATGACAGCTACAGTTTAGTACTATTTCTATTAATACTATTTCAAGTATAAGATAGTTCACAGACTGCTTCAAATAAGACTACATTAGAGCATCCTTAAAATGAAACATCTTCCTAATAACACTGGTAACTTTATGTTCATGAAGAAATTATAAAGTTTGAAAAGTACTAGTGTTTACAATAGTTTATGAAAAGTGTCAGTGATGGCATTTGTTTAGGATCGGGATTCAAAAGTGACAGTGATGACACTTGTTTATAATAAATTTTGAAAAGTGATAGTTGATAAGTAAAGGAAGACATGGCTATTGGTGGCTAGGCCTAAGGAATGGGAAGATTGGTAGTAGACAAGAAAAACAAAACAAACTTGAGTATAAGTCATTAAACGTCAGATCTTTATATTAAAGGTCCTGTCGAACAGTATTTAAGAATATATGCCGAATTTTTTCGATTAAACTGTGTGGAGAAAATCACTATTTTAGCTGTAAAATGGTCTATATTTCTATGTATTTATACAATCGTAAAAGCAAATCTCAAAATATTTATTAACAAATAACAGTGTCATTTATTTATCTAAATCGTGCATATTTAAACGTAATGGACGTCTTTCAGAAGGAAAAATAAGTGAAACAGAATTAAATGCTATCTTAAACTTCATGTTTATATATTTGTTTGTGTGTGTATATATATATATGGTTTAGTTGTAATTTAGATATAAAAAAAGTTACAAGCACATCACAATGAACTAATTACTTTAGATCACCCTGTACACATACACAACCCTTCAGCCTATGTAGAAGCTTCACGGATGTGTCAAACTTCACACTTACAGATGCGCTCTTTCTTTCTGGTTTGGTGACAGCTTGACAGAATCAGTACCTGATTGTAAATGATGGCCAGCATAAGCGACGATAGGCACGTCCTTTAAACTCTTAAACAGCAAACATGGCATCAACATGTTTTTTCATATCGTTCTTTAGCACTATGGGGGATTTGGAAAAATATCGTTTTCGTATTATTGAATACTGTTCATCGCAGTAGGATCAGATGAATTGTTAAAACTGTTTATAAAAACCTTAAGACATAGGATGAGATGTAATTATTTCATTTTCACCTGCTTCTCTATCTACCAGGAGGGCCTCGAAATGGGAGAGTTGGTTTCCATAGCAACCTTTTCTGACGAAGTTAGTTCCGCGACGGCGCGCGCCATGGCATGGATGCAGAGATCGAGCAATCGAAGGTTGTAACCAAGTCCGTTTGCGCTCAAGAACTATCCGTCATATTCAATGGAGGCTTTTAGAACCTCAGAGTAGAAACTGATACAATAATATCGAAACCATCATAATTCGTATGTAATGGGAATAATTAGGTGGAGATATACTTCTTAGTTTTAGTGTTATTTCTCCAGTTTTTGATGAATCGTTTCCACTGTGTTTATTTGACGGATGTTACTGAACAGCGCCTCTACATATTGTAGATATCATCCGAAACTGCTATGGTCAACTGTGTTATCTTTTCGTCTTCTTAACTTCATAGCACACATGCAAAGTTCGGACATGGGGAGAGAGACGGTAAAAATTGCATTTCGTTCTTTATTAAAGTCAGAATGTTGTATATGGTCGAAACACACACACATCAACTCCGCATGTGCTGGTATTCAGATGAGTAGATGTGTATTTTAATGTTACAGAATTACAAAGTTTAAGGAATAATACTGTCAACTATCGTGTGAATATATATTTTCCATTGAGTTTGTATGGTGATTTCTCAGCTTAGAAGGTATCTATAATTGTAACTTCTGTGATCATCGTTCAGTGTCTCTGATTGTTATTCAATGTAACTTAAGGGTTAATCGTCAACATAGTAGACGGATATGCATTAGATGTAGTTGTTCTTTACTGTGCGCCACTAATTATCTATAGCTTATTTCTCATATAATCCACGAAATCTCTTGTGGCATAATTCTCATGTTAGGAATTATATTTTTTAAAATTGTCTTTCAATAAAAGACATAAAATCTTCTTCATTTTAATAGAGCAATTGTTCGCCACCTAATTTAAATGAAAAAAACCGTTGAATCTGAGTATTTCCTCACATTCATTATTAGCCATTTTGGAAACTTGAGAAGTTAAGTAAAAGAGATCTAGAGTATGAATAATTTACTAAACGTGTAAACACTTCAAGTTTTACTAATTCCGAAGAGTTAGTTACTAGTGCTGGAGTTTCAATTAAACTGAAATGTTCATCATTTGTTGTTGTATTCAGTTGTTGTTGTTGTTGTTTTCATTCTAGAAACAGCGCTATGCTTATGCTTCACTGTCAAGAAGATATTTTAAAAAATCACTTTGACCTTTTAGCCGAGAAAACATTGCATGGAATGTTTGGCTTTTGATAATTCTTTATCTTGTAATAATTTTGGAATTAGGACTTTGCCTGACAGTTTGCTGATGTCAGTCAAACGTAAATCATTATCTACAGTTGAAATCTTAATATATTGGACTTGAAAACGTATATATATAATTATTTTACCAAGGCAGTGTATCGAATTTTTCAGACTTCAATAAATGTTCAATTAATATGCTGCAAGTTCTGTGTGGACATTTCTAAAAAAAGTATGTAATCAACTCTGTAGTGAGTAGTTGACTATAAACTACCATGTTTCCCGGAGTAGCACAGTTGGGGAAAAGACAAACTTTGCCCATGCGGTTGAGATCAAATGATTCCCCATCATCTTCATCGTCTACTTCTTCTGTAACTTCGAACAGTTCTTCTGGGTCGTCAACGAAACGTTCTAATAAGAAAGCAAACACTAAAGTTTCTCGCCATCGGTCGCTATTGTATCAAGTGTTGGTTTCTCCATTGAAGAGAAAAACTGGTGGTCCACCTAAACTACCCCCAAAAATCAAAGAATGCAACACGGACCTGGTAAGCATGAATTAAAAAAGTCTTTGTGTTCTAGTATAGAACAAGCAGGATAGGAAGTTGTATAAAAAATGCATCTTATATTGAGAAAAATGAGTGATGTGTAACCATATAACATAATTTCGGAAAATTAAAGTTTAACATGAAGAGAATCCTTAATTTAAATAGAAATAAAAACGATTTATCAGTATAGAGTTATAAATGATAAATAAGATTCCTCGTGCCTATAAAATCACTATTACAATGCATTGTTTATACAGAGAATATCGTAAATTTTAAGGAAAAAATTGGTTTCCAGTATTATTTTTAAATAACAATATTCATGGAAATTTCTACACACAGAGCATCGCTAAGCAGTCGTATTGTAATGTTTGTTTTGTTTGTTTGGAATTGAGCACAAAGCTACACAATGGGCTATCTGTGCTCTGCCCACCACGGGTATCGAAACCCGGTTTCTAGCGTTGCAAGTCCGCAGACATACCGCTGTGCCACTGGGGGGGGGGCGTATTGTAATGTGCTAAAACTGCAGAAAATGCAGTGTTATGCTGGTGGAGTCGTGTTACATAAAGAGCTACTAAACCTTGTTCAACTTTACACATTAGAAATATTTTCCGAGTTTGTTGTGAGATTCAAATTTATGAGTATTTCATGTTTAAGCATAAAATATCGCCACTGGAAACATAAAATCTTGCATATTCTCGTTGTACTCGAAAGTATGCGGATCCTGTATCTAAATGTTATTTGACAAAGTCTATTTATTTGTGCTCACATATAACTAGAGAACCACTGAACGGATTGTCACCAAACGTGGCATGTATTCTTACCCTCTATGCTACTCCTGGGGGCCAGTATGTTTTTCCCGTGCATTAGCTAGTGATACAAATTAGACTGTTCTAAAGATGCTTGACACAAACGACTTACTTGCTCGGTTTAGTCCAACTTACTTGTACAGTAATGTAAGATCAAAACTGAGCACGGTTTTTATGTAAAAGATACTTTGTTAATAGAAGATTTATTTTTGAACTTAGTCCATTTTAAGCATATAAGTATTATTTCATTCATAAAAGATAAGAATTTTAGTTTCGTTTATCAAAATATTACGTTATGTACGCTTGTCCTCTTCATCTCAGGATAATGTGATGTTTCCTTCTTAATATATATGCATGTTACTCCTCTCTCCTTTACTTCATGTAACATAATTGCGATTGTGCTTGTACTTACACGTGACTTGAATTGAACGTAAACTGCATTTTGAATGGTTGATATTTTTTTCTCAGTTAACTCCGACATTGCCATCTATTATTCTATGCATTTGAAAACAACGAAACAAAACATCCAGAAGACTTACCCGAATAACGTAACTTAATGCATACAGTTCAATCAATACGTTTAAAAAAAAACAGCAATCACTCCAACATTCCAGTTGTTTAGCCTAACATGAACTTGGATTTGCTAAGCGAAAATCTTATGAAAAAGAGCCTTTGGGACAGTGATTTTATGCAGTATGTCTGTGATATGAATGCACCTAGTTAAACTTATTAAAACTGAACAAAAGTTGAAATTGTCGTTCATACTTATCTACAGGCAAAAAATTTCATGTGTAGTCTTTTCACAAAATAACAACACGCCTTTAGGCCATCTGCAGTACTTAAATCCTGGTAAATATGTACTTCATGTAATTAAATAATACGCTGGGCGTTACTTAATGGTTAACGTGACGGGCTCCGGGTTGGAAAGTGCAAGGTTTGACCAACAATGACAATGACGCGCTACGCAATTTCATCTACTATTTCTCAAGTCAGTAGTTCAAAATTAAGGACGGCTATATCTGAATTTCTAGAGGTCACTCACCTAGCCATTTAGCTCATGTGCGCATAAGATTCAACTTGAAAATAGAATTTTCAACTAAAAGATGAGACAGCATGTTGACTTATCGTACTATTAAAAAAAGGTGTGCTGACGAAAAAAATCTAATTTCACAGAAATTTCTTGGATATTGGTCAATGTTTTAATTACCCTCTCTTCTCCAGTTTACCTAGAGGTGTACGTTATTAGATCTGTATTCGTAATAATGCATACTACTTATATTGTTTGCTTGTACTAAGTCACAATGGGCTGTCTGCTGTGTCCACCACTGAGAATCGAACCCCGGGTTTTAAGGTGGTAAGTCTGTGAACTTACTGCTGTACCACCGGGGGGACGGTTCATGTTACATAAATAATTAAGGAAAGACTGGCAAGTTCAGTGATCAAAAGTCAGCAACGGAGTTAGTAGTCAAGCGTATTTCATTAAAATACACAGAAAAAAGAGGAATTTGTTTACAGTAGTTTCAGGCCAATGAGGTCAACAGAAACAAAATGGCGGAAGTTTATATTTTGTACATTTTGTCCGGAGAGAGAGTGCTGTTTGTGTACAAAAAATAGTTTTGGATATGCAAATAAAGACTGAGTTTAGCTAGTTTTACCACTCTAACTATAAAAAACTTTCATTTACATTATGATTTTATTAAAATATGTTGACTTTTTTAATGAATTATTTCTTTAAAAAAGGAATCTGCTTCTGAAAACAAAAAGTAAACAAATGCCTGAATTTCCCCATTATTTAACGTAACGTCAAATACACAGTTTTGAGTTTTCTAATTAGTTTTAAGAAAAAAGAAATCATAAAGTTCTTCGCAACATATCAAAACAGCTATGCAGTACAATTTACAATATTTGAGTCAAAAGTCGAAAAACCAATGTGAGCATATTAATTGTTTAGTTTATTTTGAATTTCGCACAAAGCTACTCGAGGGCTATCTGCGCTATCCGTCCTTAAATTAGCAGTGATAGACTAGAGGGAAAAGAGCCAATCAACACCACCCTACACCAACTTTTGGGGTACTTTTTTACCAACAAATAGTGGGATGGACCGTAATATTATAACGCCTCCACGACTGAAAGGCCCAATATGTTCGGTGACGGGGATTCAAACGCACAACATGCAGATTGGGAGTCGAGCTCCCTAACCACCAGGCCATGCCAGGCTTAAGAACATACTAATGAGGCAAAATTATATCCTACTGTGAATGTGATAAAAGTGGTGAGTTGGAGTATTTTAAAAAGGTTTTTCATGTATATGGCCTTGTTTTATTGCTGTTACATGGTCTATAATGACCGACATTAGTTTCGCTTCAGCTAGTGATATCTTTGAGGTCATAAAGGTCACTCTGAATGATCACTTTGATAATACGCTTGTTTTGAACTACTTTATTTTAATTCTTGTACACATCACGTCTCCCGCTGGGAAGGCGGTAACTTTACGGGCTTTAAACGCTAAAATACGGAGTTCGATTCTTCGCGGTAGATACAGTAGATAACCCAATGTAGCATCGCTCTAAAACAATCAAATACATCAATCTCTCAGGAAAACATGTAAGCGTCCACCATTTTGTTTCTTTTGACTCATCTGACCTTAAATTGGTGTGAAAAAACTAATTTTTTACTTGTATTTCAAAGAAATAATACTTGACTTCTATATCTTTCCATTCCTCCTTTTATTCTCTTAGTGTAGTCCATTGATTAAGCATTACAACTAACTCAGGCAAATTAAAATATGCATGTTATATTTAATACCCAATCGCGTTAATTACGGTAACAAACTCATTTTAAGAGTAGCAAATCTATGTTTATGTTTATTCATTGCACGCACAATTACCAAGATTATATCCGCAATAAATAATTTAAGTTTTAATGTCTTAAGTCAACAGACACGTAATATAACATTTTCATGTCTGTAAATATAGAAATACATGAGTATCTAAAACGATTTAATGATAAATTTCTTACCTAAGGTAAATGTGCACACCTATAATAAGCGCTTTCATACTTTTTCATGGACTTAAAACTTCATAGTTTACGATTTTCACACGTTAGATCGGCGGTAAGTTTACGAACTTACAACGCTAAATTCCAAAATTAGATTTCTGGCGGTGGACAGAATGAAGATAGCCCGTTCTGTAGCTTTGCATTAAAAAACCCAACAACAATGTCATTAACGATTTTCTTTGGTGCGCTAAATCTGCCTAAGTGAACTTGATGTAAGCATTAATGTGATTAATGATTTCTGGCTACCTGACTTTGCTGTAGACACAGTGTGTTTAATTAGACTTCATTTCTGGATTACATGGAACTGTAAGGAGGAAACGTATTAATGTAATACCGCATGGGGCGATACATGCACGCACTATTTGCATATTTAATTTACAAAATTAAAGAATTGAGATAAAGCAAAAATTTTGATTCATATTTATAGGTTATTTATAACAGTAACATGTTGAGGTACGGCATGAACTGCAACTTATCTAAATAATATATATATATATATATGTAGAAGAATATTGATTAGCTCATTATTTCATTAAATATATCTTCTTAAAATGGCGAATGATCTTATTTGGTTATCTCACATTTATATATGCAATCAAAATGCAATGTGTGATTTAATTGCACATTTGGAGTACAAAATTAAAAAGATTTAGAAATAGTTGTTGTTTATTTTAATCGCCCAAAAGGAATCTCCTTCAAACACTAAATATATAATGTGAAATTTAAACATTTCCTATTGAAATTAGTGTACTGGTTTTGATGTGTGACTTATTTAATAATCGAACAAGACATGTTTGCACATGTATTAAGTGCTAAGCGATATTTACAATCTTTTACCGTGGGTATGATAATGCAAAAACGCGTAAAAAACAGTTATGTTTTGCACATTTTGTTTCGCATAAATAAAAAAGTGCATAAAGATGGATATATATTTTGTTTGCATATACTTTTACTTTTTCCTGCAAACTTTGATGATCCGAATTCCGTTTCAATTTTTTTCTTTTAGCTAGAGCCAAATCCTTGACACGTTTTGAGTATATTTAAAATAAAATAAATATCTTACGAATGGACGTGAAATGGGTAGGAAGAAAAAAGCCTATAATGAACCTGACTCACTTTTTGTTATAGCATGAACTGCAGAGATCAAACTGTATGAATAATCAGGTCTATACAATGGTGTTTTTCATTTGTTTGTTTATTATTAAGCACAAAGCTACACAATGGGCTATCTGTGCACTGCCCACCACGGGTATCGAAACCCGGATTCTAGCGTTGTAAGTCCGCAGACATACCGCTGTGCCACTGGGGGGCATGTGTTTTTTTTAATAACAAACATAATCGTGAAGAAAGACATTACGTGCAGTCATAACTTTTTCCTCTGGTCTGAATTTGTTTTACTTCTAGAGTAAAATATTTTTGGTGTGTAAGATCTACTCTAATCACAGACCCTGAGCGCATTTTATAATTTATAAACAGATCTACCCAATTTCTGGGTACGTTTTTTAAGAGGGTAAAAAAGAGCCTAGCGTATCCCAGAATTGAGCTCAATATATGTACCATATATATCGCTATAATTAAAGGTATGATCAATTCGACATTTTTGTGATATCCACAACTTCATGAATGTCATTATTATGTATTATGTATTTCTCATACAAATTAAGGGAGGGAAGAGAAATTTACCCTTACCGAATATTGTATGAGGAATACGATTTCGTAAATTAGAAACAAATGCCTTTGACAGAGAACCCATATCAGCGAGTTTCTCGTGTTCGGATTTCACCATATTCGTCGTTGTTATGGTAACACGCCTATGTGATATCTTAATGGGTGCCAGATAAAATCTGCTCTAGATGTATTGATATAGTCGTGTCCTCATTTTATTTTGTTGTTTTTAGTTGTCTTTTATTCGACACAGTGAATGTACGATTTGAAAATATATCGCATTTGTGCTACTAATTTTCTCAATGAGTTAATCAGCAGACATGCGTTTAAGATATTAAAACACATATGAAGCCCAATCAATCTAATGATAGATTATATCTCACATTAATTTTATTGAATATTTTTCATCAAGCGTTCATCTGGTTATTTAATCCATAGTTTCGAAAGAAAATGATTATATGAACTACTTGTTAAAGTTAATATCTAAATATTTTTGAGCTTTCTGAGATATCAGTAATTTAGTTGCTTTAGTTGCGATTATTTTGATCATTATTTGATCATTATTTTATAAGTATAATTTTTTTTCAATAAATATTGATATTATTAATGTATATAACTTATACTCCTAACGGTTCCTTAGCTATTTACAAAGACTTTGCCGGTTCTTTCCGACCTTTGACCATCATAAGACTTTCGAGTTTCTTCGGTATACTACAAAAAAGATTGTAAAATCATTTACTTCATTGATTTTTCCCACTTTTTCTAGTTTCACAGCATTTCAATTTCTTCCCTCGCTACTGCTTTATCACCTATTTCTTGATTTCGGATTCCCATAAGGCTTTCTGTAATCTAGTGGTTACTGTGCCAGACTGTGAATCTGAATAGATGCGGTTCGCGTCCCGTTGCCACAAAATGGCGTTCAGGTTTTCTTTCATTTTGTTAAGTTCGGCGGCCATTTAAAATCGTCATATATTTTTCTCTGGAAATTGGAAAAAATAAAATATATAAAAAAATGTTAAATGTAAAACATGTGATACATTTTGTGGAAAATCTGTTCCCTCAAAGCCAACAAAACAAATGCTACGCATGGCGCGGATATCTTGATAGTGGGAAATTAAACAAAATGTTGGACAGAGAGCAGATAGTCCATTGTGTAGCTTTGCGCTAATACAAACAAACAAACCTTTAACTACTTCAGCAGCATCGTAATCCGATTTTTAAGAACATAACCATATAATGGAAAACATTAACACATTGAAACAGTGATAGTGAGAGAGGATATATATATATATATCTGCACTCAAGTCTACTGGGTAAAGATGGTGTTAAATGTTAAAACATTTTGTTTACTTTAGTGTTTGTATAATAAAGTGAATCTCTGTCATATATTAAAATTATGCCTACATAAATTATACTGCACGTGAAAAATAGCTTATATACTTTATGACACAACTTCGTAAAAAAATAATTTGTGTAGTTTCTCGGTGGTATTTCATACAATATTAGGAATAAATAACGGGATTCAAGTAGTGATTATTACTGATATTGAAATTTCATAAGCATAACGCCATTTTAATAAAAGCAAATGGAAGATACCAACAAATAGTTTTCGTGACCTCTGTAAAACCACAGAAGTTGTATTATAATGACTTAGTTGTTAAGAGCAGCATGAAAGGGAAAGAGAGTTGCGTGTCCTTCCCAGTTTTTGAGATTTAATTCAGTATGAATAAGTAAGTACATTAAATTCCACTTATTATTTTTGGAAGTTATAGATGCAAATTAGGGACAAGGAGTTCACGCAAATCTGACGGACCCCTTCATGACTTGTAAAACTACGAGTAAAAACATATATGCTCAGAAAAAACATAGATAGGCATGCTTTCGTTAAGAATAAATACACAAGCTACCGATCCTCTTAGAAACAGAAAATACTACACATATCTTCCTTAAGAATAAATATACAAGTTACTGATCTTCTTAGACACAAATAATACAACACATATCTTCCTTAAGAATAAATATAGAAGCTACTGATCCTCTTAGACACAAATAATACAACACATATCTTCCTTAAGAATAAATATACAAGCTACTGATCTTCTTAGAAACAGATAATACAACACATATCTTCCTTAAGAATAAATATAGAAGCTACTGATCCTCTTAGACACAAATAATACAACACACACCTTCCTTAAGAATAAATATACAAGCTACTGATCCTCTTAGAAACAGATAATACAACACATATCTTCCTTAAGAATAAATATACAAGCTACTGATCCTGTAAGAAACAGATAATACAACACATATCTTCCTTAAGAATAAATATAGAAGCTACTGATCCTCTTAGAAACAGAAAATACTACACATATCTTCCTTAAGAATAGATATACAAGCTACTGATCCTCTAAGAAACAGATAATACAACATATCTGTAATATATACATATATTACTGAGAAATAGTGTAAAACACCAGTACTCGAAGACCAATATTACTCACATTTATCGTTTTCACAAAAGTAATTCTCTTTTTGTAAGTATGAATATTAACGCTTATGCATTTAAAGGCATTTAGAAGATATGTTGTGAACCATGTTACATGTCCTTTCATAACTTCAAAATGAGTTGTTTAATTTTGCATTCAATTTCCTAATGAAAGATTGCCATATTTACAAAAGAACTGGCAGAACACTCTGGTGTAGTTAAGTGCGTTATCATCATTTATAACTCACATAATATGTTACCTCTTTACGAAATCGAGAAAAACGTTGAAAAATGAACTTATTTGCTTGTATGTCGAAGTTCTTACTATTTTCTTCCTACGTATGATGTGATATATAATGATTTTTAATGTACATAGTTTTAATCTGAAAATAATGAACATTAATTCGGTCGTGAAGTTTTTTTAAAACTGTTACGTTATGAAACGAGTCATTAATTCTCACTCAAATTGTCATGTGATTTCCATAGAATATTACCCCTAATCGTCAAGAAAAAGTTGTTACTTAGAAACCTCTCACCCGTACTTTCGTTAAAATTCTACGCTGGAGCTGTTCTCAAACCGTATGTGGTGAACATAGATCTTTAGCTAATACTTCTAGCATCCAGTAATATGTATAGCTTTTGCTATTGTATCCGTCGAGAGAATGTCACGGCATGTGCTTATAACATTAATTTGGTTCGTAATCTTTTGTATTTGATGAATGTTTCTGTAACTCGGAGATTTCGTCTAACTCTACCTATACTATGTATATTTATCATGTTTATTCGAGAAAAGATTTGTGAAAATATCATATACAGTATATGTTATACGTAATAAATAATTCTATATTACATAAACCCTGGTACATTATTCTGATAGATGGAGCGGCACTGTGTTTGGTAAAGATAAGAAAGTTTCTGTGTTCGGAAAGGTGATCTCTATATAGCTGTCACGTTCATGTGTCATTTTGTGATTCCCAGACTTCAACTGCCTTCTTGTGGAATATAATATGACAGTTGAAGTATGTAAAACTCTAGAAGAGTTGAAGTTAAGCATAAAGCTACACAATGGGCTATCTGTGCTCTGCCCACCACGGGTATCGAAACCCCAATTCTAGCTTTGTGAGTCCGTAGACATTCTACTGTGCCACTGGGGGAGGCCACTCTAGAAGGACGTTACTGTAGTATTTCAGAAGGAAAACTGTAGAAAGAAATATTGTACATTCAATTTTATGCTCCTTTACATTTTAAAACAACAAATCAACAGCCAAATATGGAAGTTGTCATGCCTTTTCTTAGGGGAGGGGTTCCTCAGGGGTCAGTAAGTTTACGGATTTACAACACTAAAAATCGAAGGTCGATATGCCGCGGTGGATAGAACGTAGATAGTCCAATGTGTGGCTTTGCGCTAAAATAAATAAATAATTAACAAGGGAAGGTGAAGATGTTCGACAAAACTTTAATAAATGATTAATTAGGGAAGGTGATGATGTTCGACAAAACTTTAATAAATAATTAATTAGGGAAGGTGATGATGTCCGACAAAACTTTTTTTAAACATGCTTTCTTTTCTTTATTACGTTTGGCAGGAACAATCCATTATTCTTTAGAAGATAATGACAAGCAGTGTTTAATCTCTAAAGCTATTAACCATCTTGGGGCCATGCTTTATCCGTCTATAGATTCTTAACACATTGTGTATTAAGTAACGTTTAGCCGTGTGCACATCACAAAGGAAGGAAGCTTTTACGTTGGCACCTTGCCAACTTCTCCTATAAGGCTGATATGAAGATTACATAAGTTGTGTGTTTTGTGTGATAGTATTGATATTAGTGTATATAAATAGTCTGTAGTAATAAATTTCATCCAGTTACTCTATGTAGTTAAGTTTGCTACTAAATGAGAATATGATAAGTTTAATACATCGTTAAGGCATGCCCGATAAACCACACATTTCTAGTCTTGTTCAGTTGTGTTCATACCTTTGAAGACAAGTCTTTAGTGTTATGCATATTAAGCTTACCTATATTACACACGTCTTACCTATGTGATGTTCTTTGTTAGAGCATAAAGGAGCAAGAGGTTCATAGATATGGTTGGCGAAATTCAGGGTGAGAATATGTTATGGTAGCTGAGAAAAAGGACGGCATATTTTTCAATATAAAACAAATGTCTATTTTTAGTTATTGAATTCGATACAGCTCGATAAAGCTCAAACAAGAAGAAAATTATGGTTGTACTAAAGTTAAAAATACGTCGAGAAAAGGAAACAACCAAAGAAAATTGAAACTGAAACAAAAGTCTCTCGTCATGGTTAGCGAAAACGCAACAAAAAAGGAAAGAAGATGACTATCAGAACCTCTTTCAAGTCTGATTTTCAACTTAAAATGGAATCTAATTCTTCTTTCAAAATCGCTATCCGATTTTAAGTTACTTCAGCTAAGCTTTGTTTGTCTGGTTAATAACATTACAGTGTTATCTGAGTGATGACCAAACCCAACAGAACAATGAGAAGACAGGGACATTCTAGACTGGCAACAACTGTGGAGACGTGAAGATCGATAACTGATGTACTGGTTCAAACCAGAACCATCGAAAAGTAGTAAAATTTAGAAAACATGAATAATTGTTTCAAAACTATATAAAAACACAGTTTTTGATAGAGACCTCTAAGTAGAATTTAAATACCATGTCATCAAAAATACGTACTTCAATGTTTTTACCTGAGACGTATTAATGGTCAGTCATTAAAATAAAAATTCTTCAACTTAAGATTATACACCCTGTCTATTCTTGTTTTTCTAGTGTAATTAATTTTATACGTTGTTTGTAAAACTGGTGTAAAATGATAGGAATATAACATGTTTAACTTGGATTATTGACAGAAAGACGTTAATTTCTGTTCTCTGATGTGTAAAGATGACAAAGAGGGCGGAACAACTTGTATAATTAATACTAGCTTCCTAGGTTTAAGGTAGTTCTTCAGGAAAAGCCTCATAGTTTACTTTAAAAGATTGATAACACCAAAACATGTTAGCATTTAATGATGAGCAAATAACACTCTACTGTCAGATGTGAATTGTTATGAATTAGGGAACGAGTATTTCACATCAGGAGAACACAGTATTGACGAAACAGACTGAGTGTTCAATTATTCGAAATTGTGATAAACGCTTTAGTTTTAATAGTTATCTAGAGAACACATACTTATAAATGTACCTTTGAAATATTTTATAGGTAAGAAGGTATTTGGACCGAATAGCTGAATATTTCTTTTTTTATGTACTTTCATAAGTTGTCAGTTTTAAGCACCGTACTAACCGTGAACCGTATACTGATGCTCCTATGCTTTAACTCCATTTTTTCTGGAGTAACTATATAATTTTGTTTGCAATAGTAAATTCATAATTACGTTCTTCAAACAAATGTATACTTTTCCAGTAAGGTATTTCTTACTTGATATACAATGCTATTCTCAGATTGAGCACCACAATATTTCATTAACAAAAAATATAGTTATTCCTTTTGAATTACGTTGTAATTTGTTTTCATTTTGCCCTACTTAAACCGTACTTGTTAGTACTATTCAATTTGGGGTCACAAGCCCCACTATGGCATGTGTTCGTTATCATCAAACCTCAATCCACTATTTTTGGATTAATTTGGAGGCCAGCGAAGCTGGAACGGTTCCTCCTGGACGGTACAAGTACCCCGGAGCACTGAACCAACGTTTGGGGAGATTTCCAGAACCCACGCTTTCCAACTTCACCCCGGGTTACTGCGTGTGCATACAATCATAACTCCATGCCGGGGTCAGAGGATTAATGGGGAGGACATGATATGGATGCTACATTCGATTTTCATAATGTGAACTTGGTGAGCCAATAAATGTGGTTATGATGTACGTGACTTAAACTAAACACTGACGAAGTGTGTTACAGGGGGTTAAATAATGTTTCTTTCTTTTATTTTACAAAATACGGAATAAAAAATGAAAATAATTCTTAGGGCAAAATAATAACATTATTTGTATTCTACATTTTATTGTATTAGAAGTAATTCAACAATCCTAAATGATTGAAATTCACTAAATTACATTGTATTTCAAAGCGTGGTCTAGAAATATAGAAAGAATTTAACAATGAAAATTAATAAAATGATCAGTGTTAATACAGTTTTAAATACATGTACAATAGAAGCGTTTGTGTTCTAAAATGAAAACTATATTTATTCCAAATCCTTACTGATCTGTGGAAAGCACATTAGTGAAACTCCAAATCCTTACTGATCTGTGGAATGCACTTTAGTGAAACTCCAAATCCTTACTGATCTGTGGAAAGCACATTTGTGAAACTCTAACTCTTGCTATTGCAGATGTGTGTTAGTATGCCCATTGACTATTTTACTATACGTATAAATGGTATGAACATTTGAAATATGCAAATCAGCAAACAAGTTGATATCCACAGACTGGTACAAAGTCGCGGTGAAACAACATGTATCAAAACTACATTTTGGCATTGTTTGGCGTTACATAAGTAGTGTGATTGTATTTAAAAGTGATTGCTTTTGGAAAGATAATGTAACAGTACTTTCCGTCTCAAACTAGTTATACAATTAGATGAAAATGATGAGTTCAGATTGAGGATTTAAATTTTCCAAGACTTGGATATCCCTTGTGTTTAATGGCACTGGAAAACAAAGGAATATGGGTCAATCTGAGACACCAGGACCAGCTATAAAGATACCTGCAACAAGTCGTACACCATCGTGATAAACAAAGTGCGGGGTCTTTTAATAGATGAGAATCCACTCAAACTAGTTCAGTGGAAAAAGCCGTTCGCGTATCCAGTCAATAGTATGCAACATTATCAAGAAGGACCTCTGTCTGTAAAAGCGACTCAATTCACGAGTACACATGTTGCTTCTATCATACATCCAGGAAAAAAGACAAACTGATTAAGCGTATGTGTATCTTGATAATTATAACAACCTCCGTCCTATATTCTACCGGTCAGTGGGTAAAAAAAAAACGTCGTACATGACATGTCATGAAGCTTTCTTGAAAGGATGTATGACCATCAGTGGATATTGTGTAAGTTAAGGATCAGGAGAGTGGATACAAAGGTCAAGGTGAATTGTGCTTACTATCAAACCAATGTGCGGGACCATTTGTACTCCACAGAAAGGGAGCAACAGTGTGTGAGTTTACCAATATAGGGCTTTCAATCATACCTCCATTTCAACCATTGCATACCTCAAGTAGCAATAGAATGAAATGGATTTTTTATGTTATATCATACAAAA
>NW_013665610.1:4341067-4363586 GCF_000517525.1 Limulus polyphemus
AAAGAATTTTTTTATCACACTTCCACAGCAGATTACGTATTTGCAGCTAGGTTATCTGAACGTATTTTCAACTTGATATGTTTTTCACATACGTGAAAGCCCAATCATATTTATGTTAATTTGATCCATTACGTTCAGTAATACCTTATAAGTTGTTTGCGTCTTGAATATAGCATATCAAAATAGAGGAGGTCATTTCTAATTACCTTAATTACTTTAATAACCAGCTTCGTTAAAACAGCATGGCTTAAATAAAGCTCATCACATTTACTCTAAGGATGTAAAGTGTAACTTATTATGTTACTCTTGAAATACTTTTTCTCTTTTTCGAAGTAATTTTGATGAAATCACCGATGAGAAATCATGTTTGAAACTCTTCTCGGCATGGCAACAATCTTGGCAATGATTTTAACCACAAAACTAAGCCTGTGCTGTGCGTTAAACAGAAGTTGAAACAGTATCAGATCAGTAGTAGCATGATGGTGGATCATGGCTGAGAACTACATTTCGTGGCTTTGTGACAAAACAATTTTATTAAAGAGTCTTCTTGCGGCTGTCATACTAATAGTATTCACTGAGCATGCCAAATTCTAGCCATTATGAAGCAGCAATAAAGCATAGAATAAGTCAATTGAGAATAATTGTGAACTGCATAAAATCCTATACAATTTCGAAGTTTACTAAGGTATGGATTTATTATAATACATTTTGAAAATTGATTTAAGATAAAAAAAAGAAAGAAAAACAATCAGAGTTAATGAAAGTATTCTATATCGTAAGTGAAATAAATCTACATTGTTTGATTGTTACCTGATTCATCTTCTTGTTAATATCTTTAAACAGAAATTTCGTGATTTTCAACAATTTAAATTAATTAATTTGAAGCAAGATGTCCCCTTTTTGAAAGATATTGTCATGGATGATTTTTTTTTGCTATATAAATGTCTGTAAACGATAAACAAATAAGCCTAAATATATATAAAAAAAGTAATTGAATGGAGGGCGAGGTTAAATCTGGATTTGATTCAAGTTGTACATGTAGAAGGTGAAAAGTAAAAACAATAATCGTGAAACATTTTGAAAGGTCATGGATTGTTGTATGACTTGAAAACCACAACCAGTTGGGTAGAACTATAGTAACCTTTCTATAAACTTGAGAATAATCACTCCATGATACAGTGTTAACAATCAAAGCTATCACACGGAATTGCCGCCATACAGAAGTAATAAATATGAATGATGTAACATTAGGTCTACGTCTCACCACCTACATTTTAGAAATAATGTTCCAACGATGTTTCATTTTGATGGAGTATTTGTTCTTTGATGTTATTTAATCTAATATGTTATGTTGTCATCTCAGTATACATGCAGTGCATTGTGTTATTCATAGCCGAATCACTTTGATCATAGATGTAGAAACTGCTAGTTGATCTATAGGCTATTACTACAAATAAAAGTATCACGATTGCAGTATAAATGGTCTTTTGTTTTAGAGCAAAGCCGCATTGGGTTATTTGCTCTTTTCGCCGCGGGGGCCCGGCATGGCCAGGTGGTTAGGGCGCTCGACTCGCAATCTGAGGTTCGCGGGTTCGAATCCCCGTCCCACCAAACATGCTCGCCCTTTCAGCCGTGGGGGCGTTATAATGTTACACTAAATCCCACTAAATTATATTTCAACAAAATTAATATGTTCATAAAGAACATATTTTGTAGTAATGGCATTGGCTGATTGTAAACAGCCTTACCGCTCACTAAGTAAAGTTTAACTATTTATTTTTGTTAAAAAGTAGAAATATCAATGCTTTTAATTTTCATTCATTATATACCATTTGATCTTTGCTTGTAAAAAATAAAAATGTTTACTAAAAAGTTAGTTTCTAATTGTGATGTCCCCAGGTGGGACAGCGATACGTTTACACACTCACAACGCTAAAATCCAGAGTTCAATTCCCCGCGGTGAATTTTATTTATTTTGAATTTCACGCAAAGCTACACGAGGGCTATCTATGCTAGCCGTCCCTAATTTAGCAGTGTAAGACCAGAGGGAAGGCAGCTAGTCATCACCACCCACCGCCAACTCTTGGGCTACTCTTTTACCAACAAAATTACATATATCTTAACACGTTTTGAATTTATGTTAAATATGTACGTAATTACGAGTGCAAGTTATGTTTCTTAGTTATATATTTCTAAGTGAAACATAATATTAAAGGTTATTTTAATTTATGCCCTCATTATGTATGCTAAACCTTTTTAAAATTTTAAGTCCACAATTTGTGAATACCCTTCACATATTCGTTTTACTAATTTTATGACGCAGTGCGCAATGGATCGTGTTGAAAACAAATATTGAAAATTTTATTTAATTACAACTACTAAAGTTGTTTTAACAATATTTTTACACGTTTGAAAGTTTAGGCCTATCTTTATTCCATATATTAACTGTATATCTCGTATGTGTAAGATCCCTCTTAATAACGTGTTTCAATACGTTCTTCGTGTAAGCTCATTATCAGGAATAACATCTAATACTGAATTGGCAAACAGCTATTTATAAGAATAAGAAAAAGTTTTATAGATGGTGGAACATACTACATGTTTCGACAGAACATTGGTCTGTATTCCTCAGTTATGATCAGTACCAAATCAACATTTTTGGCAGGAATTTAGATTTTAAAATTATTCAGGCTTCAAGGTGAACTTTAGGGTCTGAAAGGTAACCTGGGATGTTCAGAAACTTTGGTTTCTCTTCACCCGCACGATACATTTTTTATTTTATTCTAAACTTGACAGGTGTTTGGTTTGGATGAAAAATATTGTATCTCTGGGAAAGTTGCGAACTCTTTCCAGCCGGGGTGCTCAGGAACATTCGTTCCCCTTCGCCCCGCGCGTGGAATGTGTTGTTAATCCAAATAAGCTATTGGTTGGAAATGGATGTTACTTAAAGGTTAATGGAAAACCGTGGAAATAGTAGTGGAAAGCCGTGAGAGAGGACCGGAAAGGCTTGTACATTTTGGTTGAAGTTTTCTGATGTCCTCTTCAGAAATGTGATGTATCCTTCCGTCGAGGAGTCCAAAGTAGCGACCAAAGCAACCAACTCATTAAGTGAAATATTACTTCTACTTGATTGATTAATAATATTAGAAGTTGAGTTGTTTAACATTACATTATTTAAGGATCGAGACGATATATATCTATGCATATAAATACAAAAACGCAAATGACAAGTGCCAAACGGCCGTTCTCAGGGGGACGGGAACCAAATAGGTCTAATGATCATTCTATCTTTGATAGTATCATGCAATTTCTCTCGTGGGGCGTCTATCCCGTGAAAGTGGGTTTTCTCCTGGCACTCTGGTTTCCCCCCTCAACAAAAACACCTGGGTTATACTCTGGGCTTAAAGGTTTTGGTATAACATAAGCTGTATTTGGCAAAGTCTGTTCACCGTTCATACATTTGACCAGACTTGACCTCTACCTATATCCTGTCACCCGCTGACACCATTTCCTTCACATATATAAACCTTGTATTGCTTAGCACTGATCAAGTGCAAGGTGAGAGAAGATCTGATATCTTCGAGTACCCCGGATGTTTAATAGTTTGCCTATTTGACCATAAAATGTCGAACATCAAACTATTTTCATCTAAATTCCTGTCATAATTTGGATTTGGATACTGATCGTATCTGAAAAAGAAGACTGACCAATCTTCTGTTGAAACATGTAGTATGTTCCACCATTAATAAAACTTTCCTTTATGCTTACAAATCGTTGTTTTCCTACCTATTATTATATTAGCATAACGTGCTTCCTTACTCATATAGTAATAACGTGTCTTTACGCACATACATGTATAGATGATTTTGTGCATACTTATGGAAGGGTATTTTGATTTTAATTTCTATTTGTTCGCAATCAATAATTTCGTCCTAAGAAGGGACTATAGATAATCTGACGATATATATTTGTCGACGTTTTTTGGCACTAATGTGCTATTAGGAACCCTATAAAACAAAAGTAATTAATAAATCCACAAGCAAGAATGTGTTTAAGAATCCGATGGAGGGTTTAGGAAAAGACTACACATTATACATAACCTGGACTCTAATTTATCTGCATCGTAAGGATACTTAAAAGTAGGAAACAATATATTTCATCTTAAAGTTTAAAAAATTCCACAATTATGTGGAAATTAAAGACTGTATAGGAACATTTAGTAAAAAAAAAAAAAGAGAGTCGCCTGTGATAACGTATAGGACTAAATCAATACGTATGACAGTGGGCTGGGTTTCAAGTTCGATCTTCCATCTTTCATATATGTATATGTCTGTTTGTGCATCACATATCATATAATTATTGCAACACATTTCATGCATAACAACAACAACAATAATATAGATATATGCATTGTACTAAGGGTATTGTGGAAGTTTAGGTGTATTTAAAAGTTGTTTTCCTTCAACTTTCATTACTCGTTAGAACAACAATATTGTAAGTAAAATGCAGCAAAAGCGTTATATCTCATCCCAAAATCTAGTAAAATCAAACTGTTTTTTTTATTACACCAATGCAAACTAGTAGGATTAAATTACTTAAAGACATAGTGGGTATCGTTAACATATACGTTTTTGCATTTTATTTTAAAAGTGATAGATTTCAATAAACTAAATTCTACATTGCAAGAAACATGCCGGCCGTTCTAAAATCCACACGATTTGAATCCCTAAAACAATTTCGAATTTTACGAGAAGCAATCCCATTTCATTGAGATTGTTCACGTTTACTATTGGGTCAAAAGAGTATGAAAGTAATTAAGACAAGTCAAGTTTTATTAAAGGAAGACTTTGCTCTGGTTTTACTCATTTTCCGTAAATATAATGAATTATAAGTCATATCTATTGAAAGTAATTTTGGCTGAAATAAAAAAGTGGCTAAAACGTATAAGCGAATGACAAGGTAAATATAAAAACATGTTTTGTATTTATAAGCAGTGTCCATACATATGAGAATTTAAAACAGTGTTAATACAGTAGATGTAATTAACAACTATAAACACTTATAAGTAATAGCGGTGTATACTACACAATGTTACAAAATACATGAATAATATTTAAGACATAATCAAATAAAAATGTATGTGACTAAAGTGTTTAAACGTTTCTAATGATACTAATAAGTTCCTTATAGCATCAAACAAGTTTCTAAATACATATGTAAAAATGAAAATGCATTACGTAAATTGGTGCTTATGGATTCTTATAAAATGTCCCCATTTTGTTAATTATCCATTTTTCAATATATTAGGCGGAATATTTTGAATAACAGAATAATGCTGGCATTTTGCAGACTTCTTTAAGCCGACAGAGGACGCACTCACCCTATAAAATTCCTCATGGTGTTTACGAAGATGACCCAGGTATTATGTCTGAAGCCGAAACCTCAGCTACCGGGTTTCGCCGACCTTCAAAAGGTCGTTCCACGTTGCCAATGGTTAGACCTCCTGCTAAAGTTCAAGAACGAGCTCTTACTCTTGGTAAGTAGTATTACTGGTTTTATTTTACTTCTAGCCACAGTTCCAGCTTGAAAACAACTAACCATCAAGAAATAGAATCAAATCCCACTCGGTCACAATTTTAATTTTCTTAAAAATTCAAAATTTATGTTCATAGGACGGTGCCAATCTTAACGTTTTTGTAATATAAGTACAGTACTTAAAATTAGCACTTACAACAAAACCATGTCAAAAAACGGATTGTGAGCTATACTAGTCAATTGCCATGGCTCCAGAATCTTACCAAAGTTTCGTCATTAATAAACAAAAAATAAAAACTGACAGGTGCTACTCTTAAGACGTACGCCTTGTAAGCATCATCCGAGGTTCGAATCCTGCTTTTTCTCCCTTTTCAGTTCTTCAAAAAACAAAAACTGAGACATGTTATTTTCAAGTCACGGGAGATTAGTGAGTTAAAGCATCTGTATTGTAAGTATCGTCGCGGGTTCGAATCCTACTCTTTCTCACCTTTCAGTTCTTCAGAAAATACCTAAAGAGCAAAAATCTGCCTGAGGTATTATTATTCTACATCTAAGTGTGTTAAGAGAGAAACGTCTTTCTGCGAACTTACTTTTTCAGTTCATGTAATTCCCAAAGGTGTTTCTTGGTAGTCGTTAAATGTAATAAATAAAAAATATAAAAAAACTTTTGTTTTCTCTTCAGAAATCTTATTCAACAGAATAGAATTTAGCGAGGTTCCATAAGTACATTTTATCGAACTTTTCACTTTAAAACAAAGAGATTCTCGTGCATATCGTGTTAGATGAAGTCGGTGAGATTTGTTTTTATATTTTCGTTATAAGCCCTCAAGCTTATCGGTAAGTAAAACAAGACATGCATAATGTATGCAGTAAAGTAAATGAACATGTCAGTAAGTGCTGCTGATATCACAAGATTATGTTTCACAAAATAGATCTTTTCTGCAATGACATACAGTAGTAACCAATATTAGTTCTCAGCTAATGGTGCACAATGTCATTTTAATGACATAGCATATCTCTTCCATCGTAATGTTTTCATCAAATTTTCGGCCACTTTCGCTGTCTGTTTATTAAAGAACAACCTCTATTGTAACTTATCCTTGTTTCTAATTCTTACATGTTCAGTGTCTAGTAATAGTCTAGATCTTAAGGGGGACGAAAATACATCGTTAAGAGTAACTGGACAATTCAGAACGATTTGCGTATAGTTGAACAGCCGAATATCACAAAATAATAATTTGTAATTTTTTTACAGACTTCTTATAGTTCAAAATAACGAGGAGGAGGTGAAGCAGACTTGTAACGTATATTTTTCTGATTGGGTTCATGAGCTGTAAGAATTATTTTTGATGAGTTAGCCAGTTACCATAATGAACCTGTCATCCACACACGTTGTAATTCTCTTCGTCTTTTTTTTTCTCTCTCTTAGTCCGTATGTGTGAGAAATTCACCATTAGTTTCGTTATTCGGATTCATTTCAGACTCCACACGTCACTGATATTTCTGCAATTTGCTGTCATGTCAGCAAAAGCAGGACCGCTCACTAGCACAAAATAATTAACTGTTGTAATAATTTTTCTGCTGTCATATTAGTGAAATATAGCAAATACAGTAACTATGCGTTTGAGAACCGAATCTAATGAGCTAAGCCTCATTTCACATGAATATGTTGTACTAAGTAGATAGATTTAAAAGCTAATTTTAGCTTTGCATTGAGTTGGTGCGACATATTTCAAATTCTTTTTTTTTGTTTCGGATATGTTCACGAAGCTGCACAACGGCTATCTGCTATAGTTGTCCCTAAATTGGTGCTACTCTTGCCAGACCAAAATTGGGATTTATTTGTTTGTTTAATTTCGCTCAAAGCTACATTAGAGCTATCTGCAAAGGAAAAGGCAGTTAGTCAACACCACCTACCGTTAACTCTTGGGCTACTCTTTATTAATGAATAGTGGGTTTTACCGTAAATTATAACGGTGACGGGTTGCGATAGTACGACCAGCATATTGCGAGTCAAGTGTTCCAACCACTAAGTGATTAGGATTTGACCGTCACTTTTATAAAGCATTCCACATTGCGGAGTGCGTTTCTTGGCAATGGGTCATAAACCGTGGACCCTTGGGTTCACACTCCAGCATGCAACCACTAGGTCACACCCAGCTACATAATTAATTTGGTGGACAATTTACAAAAAGGCAACTTTGTTCTACTTTATGATAGAACGAAGAATATCAAGTCTTTATTTTTTTATATGGGAATAATTTTCTTTTTTGTTATTGAATGTTATTACATCAATGAAGTACCTACTTAATACTCCAAAACTGCGCAATACCGAAGTAAAACATCATACTTTTCATATAAACAAAAGCAGATTAAGCAGACCTGTCAACATTAAAACTAACATTTTGTGTGTTTTCAGCCAACATGGTCTACATCGTCTCTTCAGATTTAAGAATATTAGTCTTACTTTCATGTTTTGAGAAGTAATATATGTGTGTACACTCTTGCCTCGTTTGCAAACAGATATATGTAAGCCTAACTTAAGGAACACTTCGTTATAAAATTGGCTTACACTTTTAGTGTTGCCAGATTTACATTAAATAACTGTGATGAATCTGTGCTTTACAAAAATTGTAAAGCAATTGAACTGGAAGGTTTGTTTGTTTATTTTGAATTTCGCGCAAAGCTACACGAGAGCTATCTGCACTAGCTGTCCCTAATTTAGCAGTGTAAGACTAGAGGGAAGGCAGCTAGTCATCACCATCTACCGCCAACTCTTGAGATACTCTTTTACCAACGAATAGTGAGATTGGCCGTCACATTATAACGCCCCCACGGCTGAAAGGGCGAGCATATTTGGTGGGACAGGGATTCGAACCCGCGACCCGCATATTGCGAGTCGAGCTCCCTAGCCACATGGCCATACAGGGGCTGAATTGGAAGGAGAGGCTGGAATGCTCAATATCAAACACAGTATTTTGATAATTCAATAGGAAACAAGTATATCAAATCTAAACCTATTTTGAATAAACAAAAGGGCGAGGGATTTATATCAAAATCCAAAGCGTGTTTGTGTCAGGTGGGATTAAAAAAAAAGGGAAGTACTCTCAGAAAAGAAAAGTGTGAACTGTAGAAGAAAGTATCCATATTTAATTTGTATCTGATTTTAAGAACGTTTATAAAACAACTTACTATCGGATATTTGGTTATACAATGCAAGCAAAAAAAGAAAAAGAATCGAGAAAGACTGTAAACGATAAATATATTTAAACGAAAAACACATTTTAATAGTTTATGCTAAGATTTAGGATTGCGTTGTGTTAAATAGAAGAAAATTTATTTAAAATGATTAAATTGGTAAAGGAACTTATTGAATGAAACTTACAAAACTGCAGAAGTGTTTTTGGCATGTGATATAGGTGTAGGAATATACCAGTGATGAATATTTATGTGTGTAAAATCTCCAGTATCAATGACGTGAATAAAACATTAAGGAAGTGGTGTGCCAAGATTGCGAATATGTTTGGGTCATATTGAAAATGTATAAGCATGAATTAACTCGTAACAGCTAATGTGTGTGTATATACGAGTTTATTACTTTCAGACAAGCTGTGGATGTTTCAAAACTTTTTACGTACTTAAAAATTCGCCCCACCCCATTGCCTCAGCAGTAAGTCTGGAGGATTATAACGCTATGAATCTGGTTTCGATACCCGTGGTGGGTACAGCACAGATAACCCATTGTGTAGCTTTGTGCTTAACAACAAATAAACGAACTTAAAGACTCGAATGGGTTATATGTTATCTGATATCATTAGTTTCCTTTGAAATATGTTTATTTCTTTTATTTTTTGAAATGAAGAGTGTTTATGATACTCTGATAACTCGTAGTATCACGTAGGAAAGTTTCAGTCAACGTTGGTTAAGTCTTTGTGATATTTAAACTCTGCGCATTTGATATACATGAAAAACCTAGGAACTGGGCTGACAGCAATTCTTTAATTGTGTTTGAAAGGTAAATTACACACTACAACTTGTATAAAGCTTCGATATCTGATGGGTATTATATTTCATACTCCAAGCAAAAAGCTAGAAACTGGGCTGACAGCAATTCTTTAATTGTGTTTGAAGGGTAAATTACACACTACAACTTGTATAAAGCTTCGATATCTGATGGGTATTATATTTCATACTCCAAGCAAAAAGGGATTCGTTAGATAGAGGTTATGTGTGGCTTAGAGGTTAACGTGCCGGATGGGAATTGAAAAGTCCATAGGTTGAATTCCATTGCCGTAAAATCACGCTCCGCATTTTGGAACCGTCGATGTTTTATAATAGAGATAGTAGTATCTCACTTGTAGATTACAGTAGGCCAAGAGTTAGCGGGCGTTGATGTTGATTATTTGCCTTCTCTCTAGTCTATCGCTTCAAAATTAAACACGGCTTACGCAGCTAGTCCTCAAGTAGCTTTGCGCAGAATTCGACAAATAAACAATCGTTAACGTAAAAATTATCTCTTTTTTTCATACAGTAAAAAATAGTTTAAATAATCGAATATAAGTTATGATGTCTGCTGATGAAACAGCGGTAAGTTTACGGACTTACAACGCTAAAATCCGGGGTTCGGTTCCTCACGGTGGACACGGCAGATAATCCAATGTAGCTTTACTGTAGAACAAAGACAGATAGTCCAATGTGGCTTTACTCTATAACAAACACAGATAGTCCAATGTGGCTTTACTCTAGAACAAACACTGATATTCCAATGTGGCTTTACTCTAGAACAAACACAGATAGTCCAATGTGGCTTTACTCTAGAACAAACACAGATAGTCCAATGTGGCTTTACTCTAGAACAAACACAGATATTCCAATGTGGCTTTACTCTAGAACAAACAAAATAAATTATGATATGAACAAAATTACATATTCCACAAGAATCGAAATTAATTATTAAACTCTTAGGGTTTTTACAATTGAATAAGAACCTCAACCCTTGGTTAATCACTATCATCAACACTGCAAAGTTTAAAAAAAATTCATAGATCTACTGACAAGTAGCACTAATTATGATGTATGAAGCCTTATGCTGAAGTTACATACCACAGTGATTAATGTATTGTATGTGGCTGAATAAATAGAATTTTGACCTAGGCTTTGGGTGTTGCATGTCGAAGCGACCTGATGAGCTCTGGTATTTGGCGAAAAGCCTCTTCGGCAATGACATGCGGACGATGTTCTATCGTGCTTTTGATACTTGAACCCCTTAATATTTGTTTGTTTGTTTGAAGTTAAGCACAAAGCTACACAATGGGCTATCTGTGTTCTGCCTACCACCTGTATAGAAACCCGAACCCCCTTAATAGGATCAGTACAAAAAGACTGTTAAAACTTACCATTACTGTGATGTGATGTCACACAGACTATCGATCAATAATTATGACCCAGTAAATTATTTAATTGTACAATAGTAGTTAAATAATATAAGCAACTCTTGAATTTTCGCCACCCAGTGGCACAGTGGTTTGTTTGCAGACTTACAACGCTAGAAAACTGGTTTCGATACCCGTTGTTGGCAGAACACAGATGGCCCAGTGTGTAGCTTTGTGCTTAATTACAAAAAAAACTTGAATTTTCACATGGTTCTACTATATCGATTTACACAATTGATGAACCAACATGTCAGAACAAAACTCTTTCTCAGCAATTGTATTTACAGAATGTCAAAGAGTACTAGTAGGTATTAGCTTGAGGAATAATAATTTAATGCTATTTTTACTATAGTACAGATTGTCAATGTTTCTTCCAGGTTATCCTGAAACTCAAGCAGCACCGGAATATGGTAAGTTCTCAAAGGCAGAAATATCGTGTCTTAAGTTAAAATATTTAATTAATATTTCCTGATTCACATTAAGAAAACATCGTGGTGTTCTGTTTCCTTCTATGTGGAATAAGAGTTGTATTTTTATTATACTTGTGAACTTATTTTCCTTTGTGCCTACTTTATTAGGGATTAACCATTTCTTTAATACTAACAAGGATATCTTTTATCACGTGTTTGCATAATTATCCTATAATTATCAGCTTTTATGAGTGAGAAATATAGTTTTCTCCAATATTTATGCCAAAGGTTTGAAGATATCATATCCAAGTGTACTGTTTTTATAATAATATAAAATACTGCTGTATTACATACTGGCCAGATTAATTTATTATGGGATCTCTCCGCCTCCAGACACAAACTCCTAAGAGAAGTTAAAAAAGCATTTATTGCTCAACTGTTGATATTGCACATAAAAGTGTTTGTGTTGATTAACTAAACAGAATTAAACACAGAAAAACCGCGCTCTTATTTATCCTTAAAAAACTGTTGTGATTGTGTTACGCATTTCGGTCACTTTAGACAAAAAAAACTGAATCGAACTTGAATCAAAGTAAACAACATTTCTCATAAGCTTTATATGATGCCAATACAATGTGGAGTTTATCTAAATTACAATTCCTTACCCCCTGCGGGTGTGAAGCACACAGTCGATCCTGTTTCAGAAAGCCTAAGAGATAAACGAATTAGCTATGATCCTTCAAACTGTACTGGAAGCGTAAGCACTGTTACTGAAATCCAATTTAGTCAGTAGTATCCCGTTTCACAGCAAAAAGTAAAAAGCTAAGTGGAAGCACTATTACTGGAACCCAATTGAATAACTCGTATATAGAGTGTGGATTATACAACAAATATAACTGCAAGTAGAGTTCGAAATTGTGTTTAAAAAGTAATGTAACCAGAAGGTTTGTATTTTTATATTGAACATTTAGCTTTGAATACTATCTTTTGACGACGTTTTGGGACACTGACCTGTTCTATTTTCAAGTCCAAGTAAGTATCTCGTAACGTCATCAAAACATTAATATTCAAGGCCAGATGTTCCATTGTAAAAACATTCCTGATTAAGCCCTCTTGTCAACAGTATCTATAAAAAAGTAATATTGACATTAGACTTTGTAAAGCAGCCGATTCTAAACTTAAAAATCTGTTTTAATAAAACTTAAACTTGAATTACCTAAGTGCCCTGGCTTAACAACAAATCATGTCCGTCAGTCCCTTAGGGCCGAATGACAGTGTACAATGTCGTCTACTAGTTAACTATCAAAATTTGTCAGAATACCTACATTGGCGAGGCTTAGAAACCTATTAGTGAATGTGTAAATCAACATTGCCGAAACTGCAAGACAAAGCATAAGCAGTGATGCTCTATTAATTTGCCAGGATTTTATGTAAATCTAATCCTATTGACGTGATGAATTCAACTTCGATGACAAGGAACCCACTTTGAGACTAATAATGGTTGGAGACGGCTTGAATGGGTAATGAAGAAAAACTTTAATATAAGTTTAACATAACAACAAATGTACAACGTTTCGACAAGGTTTTGTCATTATCAAGAAGTAACTCAGTCCGTAAACGAGGCCAACAGGGTATAGGCTCACCAAGATGATGTTTCTAGTCAATATCATCCATTCAACAGTCGCAAACTTCAATCAGCTGGAGAATTATATGGGTATTCTACTATTCTATACCGGTCAAGTTCCCTATCGATTTCTGTGTGATCAGTCTGTTGAAATGTGCATTGAGAAACCGTAGTCATTGTAAACTAGACGGATTATGTAAACCAAGCAAAGAGGAGAGATGTGCTTTGAACATGATAGCATTACAACGTGGCCTTTTGCAATGGAAAATAAGCTGCAGGGCTATTGCACAGTCGTCAGATAGAGCACGACTGGGCGTGGTTAAGTTCCAAACTCGTCTTAATATCACTTACTCAACTTCTGTATATATATATATATATATATATATATATATATGTATGTATGTACATATACACATGTCTATATTCGTGTGTTTTTGCGAGTTGTTTTCTTTGTGTATTACATTTTTCATAATTTTCTTTCCAGCTCTCAACTTGAGCATTTGAAATATTAAATTCAACTCAGTTCTATGCTAATGTAATTTGTTCTCTCGTCACCAACATTACAAATTATTGACAAGAAAGGGAACAATTTAACATTAATTCTGTCATTCGTTAGGGAGTTAACCAGGTTTAATACAATTTTGTTTCTCATAGCAAACGTAGGTTTTCCGGTTCTTTGTTTGTTTGTTTTTTTCGCCGAAATTCATAATGTTGATGATGAGTGAAAAAAATTACATTATCTTAATCAACTTGCCTACTGAATAATTCAAAAAACTAAATTAATATCATTAAAGCTAGATATTTGACAAATACTTTTAAAAGTAAAGAATTCAAATAAACAAATATACAAGTTAATACATATTATAATATCTAAATGAATACTTTATAAGTCTTTCTTAGCCTAAAAGTCTACATGAAATCTTAGTTTACTTTAGCGTTATTACCAAGGGCACCCAATTGAGGAAACAGTACATTTGAATCTTTATACGTATGAACGTAAGAACAGTATATTTAATTATCTATACTCCTCACTGGTTTAATTTTTACATTTGTTTTTCATCTAAGTAGGTAAGTTGTTCTGATCGGAAGTTAATATTACTAACTTTCTGTAACATGGTATACACAGACTGATGAAGATAATCTGTCCGAAACGTTGCAAAAATATTTTCCTTTCCACGCCACTTACGAAACATTGCTTATTATTAAGTTCCATCCAGTTGTAACTGATGTAGGCATAATATCGAAAAGTAGCATAATTGAAAATAAAGAAAAAAATTGTGTTTTATATTTTTCATCAAGTAGTTATTGCTGTAAATCTCATCAGGAGAGCACTATCTAATGTAAACTATTCAAATAGAGTACTTATTGCTGTAAAGATCTTCAGGAGAGCACTATCTAGTGTAACCTATGCAGATAGAGTAGTTATTATTGTAAATATTTTTGGAGAGCACTATCTACTGTAAACTACGCAGATAATATCTATTACTGTAAACATCTTCAGGAGAGCACTTGCGTAAGCTATGCAGGTAAAGTAGTTATTAGCGTAAACATCATCAAGAAACCACTACCTAGTATAAACTATGCAGATAGTATATATATATTACTGTAAATATCTTCAGGAGAGCACTTGTGTAAACTATGCAGATAGAGCACTTATTACTTTAAACATTTCCAGGAGAGCACTATCTGGTATAAACTAAGCAGATAAAGTATTTATTACTGTAAACATTTTTAGGAGAGCCCCATCTAATATGAACTACGCAGATTATATTTGACAGCATGGTTTGCGCCCTGTTACCACAAAAAAACATTGGCGCTGCGCACTCTGGAGCCGAGGGTGCATTATAAGAGTGACAGCCAACTCTCACTACTCGATTAGAATAGCCCTACGAGCTAACGTTGGGTAATGTTGGCTAGCTGTGGTCTATCTCTTTATAATTATGGTCGGCTAGTGCAGATAGCCCTCTAGTAACTTAGCGCAAAATTCCACGATAAACAACAACAGTTTATGTATTTATTACACTCTGGGACTGTATCTTAGAGCAAGTACTGATTGAACAACATAAATCGTATTTTACAGTATCTGTTAATTAAACAAACATGACTATTTTTGACGGGATATCTAGATTGACTGCGAAAGCTGCATTTGAAAGTACGGATTCGTAAACAATGCGCATTGTATTCGGCAACGTATTGATTAATATTACACTTTGTTTTAACAGTCCATGTTAATCAGCTTCTGAGACTCTGATTGAATTTCTCGGATTATACTTGACATATAATGATTCAATAGGATGTGGCATTTCATTTGACAGTGTGTGTGTGTGTTGATTAACTTCACAGGTTATTTATAACATTGTATCGATTGCTTAAGATGATTCTACATGGTAATATGTTTGTTGAATAATTCCTGTGGATACGTTTGATGGTATATCTATTCATTAACCATGCAAATTCAATTGAACGGCATTCGTTTATTAAACAGATCATATGTTTATATTGCGTTGAGTAACTTCTAAAGTGATATTTGCAGTTTGTGTTTATGAACTAAAGGTAAAGTATTCGATGATATTTGTTGTTTAATACCTAATTTACTATTTTACAGTATGTATTAATTAACAGCAAATATTGTGTTTTACAGCACATTTTGATTAACTACTTATATCATGTCTGACAACGTGTTTTCAGGAATTATGTTTTTGACAGTATATGTTGATGATCTACTAAGATCGTGTTCACTAGATTGTGTTGATACAGTATTAACACTGTATTTGGCAGTCACTAGATCTATTTATAAACTACTAATGTTTCATCGACAGTATTTATTTAGTTAAACACAAACAATGTATTCGACAGCACTCGTTAATTAATTACGGAAGTTATTTTTAACAGTAAGCTGTGATTGGTTATTGGTATTATTATTATTATTTACGGTGAATATTAGAGAAATATATGCAGTTTTTTTTTTCAAATATATAAAAATTAAGAAAGCTTAAAAAATATGTTCTTTGACGGTTGATGCAAGTACAAACTGCCAGGCTTGTGCTTTGGATATTCAGAGGTTCATGGCTCGAGTCCCATTGTCGCAAAAAATATCGCTCTCCGTACTTTAGAGTAGTAGGTATACTATTCAGTCCTAGAAGAGTAGCTTAAGAGTTGCTGTTTAGTGGTGTTTACTAATTGTCTTCACTCTAGTCTTTCGGTTCGATATTGGGAACGGCTTGTATATCCGTGTCCTACATTTCTCAACTAAATATGTTCTTTGACGTTTCGTGCAAGTTTAAACTGACGGGCGGGACCTAGTATTTAGTGTGCCTCGAATACTCAGGAGTTTATGGTTCGCTTCCTGCTGTCGTAAAAAAATAAATGCGCTCCGCACTTTCAGGCAGTGGGTTTGCTATTGGAGTGGCAGTCAAACCTCATTATTCAGTCCTAGAAGAGTAACTTAAGAGTTGCCTTTTGGTGGTGTTAACTAGTTGTCTTCACTCTATCAGTTCGATATTGGAACAGCTATGCACAGATAGTCCTTGTGTATCCGTGCTCAACAAACGAACAGACAAGTTCTAAACACAAGCTGCCTTTTGATCCTAACTGTCTTTGGCTAAAGCTCTTATGAATTTCCATTGTGACAAAACAAAGGGTATTGCTACGACTTCAGTATTTTATCATGCTGAAAGTCTATATGCATTTGGTGTTTCGATAGTAAAGACGGGTATCATTTTATTGGTGTTTTCACCAGGGTACTGAAGCTTCTTCAAATCTCTTCTATATCAGAGACTAATCTGTAGCTTTTTTAATTGCGCATAAATACAATTAAATGACGTAAGTTCGAATATTCATTTGCTGTAGTAACACCTTTGTCAACCCACTTCTTTTTATTTCGATTAAAAAAACAGCTAAATAAATTTTGTTTATGTTGTTGTTGTTTTTTACAAAACCATATATTGCTATTATCTTTTCGCCAGTTTTTCTCCATTTACCACCTATGAAAAATCATTCACCGTATAGAAGAAATGCGGTGTTTGTGAACGCCTCATTGAAGGTGATTCACATTTATAACAAAGAACATGCTGTGTTTCTCGAGTAATGTTTATCTTGTTCATCACTTGGTAAAACTCTTTCTTCATTTGTTCTTATTTCTGAAAAACAGTGTATCTTCTTGAATCGCATAAATATATTTTTCACAAAGTGGATTAAAGCGATCCTCTAGTTTGTGTTATGGTTTATACTTAATAGTGTAAGCTAGAGTTAAGGTAGTTTATTTGACCAGTTTTATGTATTTTCATTTGATTTGTATATTAACAGTTTAAGAATTGTGAATATACCCGTTTTGATAACTAAAATGTTCTTTTCATCACAGGTTTGTACTTGCTGATTTTAACTCAGTCTTTTCTTTTGATCTTAATCTCCGTTTGTTGAAATAGTGTTTTTGTATATACATACCTGTTTTGGGGTATATTTTGTCCAGATATACAAAACATTAAATAATCCATTTGTTCACTAAAACGTGCAAGCTTAAAATTTGTATAGTCCGAAACTGTCGAAGTACTATTCCTTTTCGGGTAACAGGTATAAGTAAAACGTTACAATTGTTTGGTAACCGTTCTTATTCACAGGATTTGGTTCAGTGTGGGTTTGCACTAAGAGTATAGAGAGGTATTCTTTATCTGTGGTAATGATATAAGGATGAGTATCTTTAGGCTTTACAACTCTTTCTTTCACCATCAATAGTGCTTTATGTAATGGTCTTTGTCTGCACAATAATATTCACTACAGGATGCTTCTGCGCAATACTCTGGGCCAATTTCCTCCTAAATTTAGCAACTGTCTGCGGAGAGGACTTTGACGGCCCCTTTGTGCAACCGAAAAACACAAAATCCTTGGGTGATGTCTGCAAATGGTGTGTCATAAATTCCTGTCTGCACTTGGATCTTGCGGAGAAAAAGAAGTATTGTTTTGGACACGTGTCTGGATGATTTGTCTTGAAGGAACCATACCATATTGACATCCAATGCGTACATAGATGATATTCACTTGCAGTATAGTAAGGTCATCACGTTGAGTTCACCTTGGCATTTTACCCGTTTGTTTAATCAATCTTTAAAACTGTAACATGGAAAAACTTTTGTGCCATGCTCCGTATTATTTTTCAAATGTGTCACCAGCAAGATTATAATAAATTACTTTCATCTTTAAATAGTCGACTATGTGCTATGGAATAAGTTTGAAAACAATACTCTTGTTGAACTAAATCATTGTGATTGTCTTGTATATACCACCCTGTGGCACAGGAGAATGTCTGTGGACTTACAACGCTAGAAAGCGGGTTTCAATACCTATGGTGGGCAGAGCACAGATAGCCCTTTGTGTGGTTTTATGATTAACTACAAACAAACAAAGTCTTGTTTATAGTTCCTACTTTAGCTGCAATGAACCACTGGGTCCTTAGGCTGCTTTTGATTAGAAGCTGTTATTATTTTTTTATCAGTGTGTGGTCGTGGAGCACTCCGTTTTTGTTTGTTTGTTTGATGTAATCTTGCCATCCCTTGATACAAAACAACGAATGTTCCTTTTTTTTGAAGCTAAACATTTGTGTGCTACATGTTTTTATAATTGTGAAATAGGAGAAAGTCGTGTCGAATTGTATTAGTGGAACAGAAAAATGAATATTAATATTTTATTGTAAAGATCAAAAGATTTTCATTCAACATACTCTTCAAAATGTAAAACTAATGATAAAAAGTCATGCATTTCAATTTATTATCCTAATAAATCTGAGTTTGCAAATCATGACACTTCAACTGGATTACAACAAGAGAGACAAGGCTTTTAATCTTTGTAGTCACAGGATAAGAGAATGGCCAAGGTCAAAGTGATTCGATATGCAAATTGTTACCATATGAACAACCCTCTGTATATGTTAGCCTCTCACTCAATGCCAAAACACATCAAGCTGGCTAGGCTACAACACCTAAAATCTTAACGAATGCCATAAGTATATCATCAACGAAACAACAAGTTGAAGTGATATGTACATTGGTTTTATAAGAAACCTTACAGAGTTAGCGCTTAGCGTTATATATGATACAACTTATTGTCGTTATTGTTCCTTGTCATTCAGCACAAAGCTACACAGTGGGCTATCTGTGCTCTTCCCACAACGGGTATAGAAATCTGGTTTCTAGCGGTATAAGTCCGCAGACATACCGCTGTGCCACTGTGGGGGGGGGGGACACTTATTGTCTTTCCAATGACTGTTATAAATAGTGCCTCAATGACAACTGTGAGTTTTATAGCTTATAATGGATTAATACACGTTCCTATTCTCAGGATATATTGACATCAATATCTTATACTCAAAATACAGTAATTAAGGTTAAAAAATACGTTGGTTTTCTTTCTTAAGTTATGAATGTTCATGAAATCACGAATTGCAAGTTTTATTTACATACGTCAGTGAAATGTCCTGGTAGATTGTCTTCGTAGGTATATATAAAAAATCTTAGAGCTTGAAATTTTCCTATTAAAATCATCGACCAGTATCCTTTAATGATATTTATGACAAGAAGGAGTAGCATTGTACCATAAATATTCAAAAGTTCTAGCGATAATAAGCCTTGTATATTATAGATGGTTTTTAAAATAGTCGGAAGTTTACAATAAGAATTCCATTTACACCCCTTCATTGATAACCAGAGGTCACTTCATTTTCTCTGAAAATGTTTAACCATCAAATTACCGATTTATGTTTATACCATTCACTATCAGTTGAGTACACGTATTGAGTAATTTTATGTTTTTGCCTGTTAAAGCACTCTTTGTAAATAACTGTGTGAAATCATTCATTTACTGTATACAATACATAGGAGACTGCAACAGTAATTAGTAAAATTAAGTGCAATATTGATAGTATTTTTGTGTGTGTCTCATATGTTATTAAAACCCCTTTAACAATTTGGTACATAAATAGTTGAGAAAGATGTGTGTAAAAAGTTGATGGGGTCTACACGGACCCATTAGTAATTCCAGCGTTAAGTTCACGATATCAGACGAATAGAATTTACACAATCTTGCTCTAATTATTGGTATTTGTAAGACATAAAAACTAGGGACGTTTTCTGTGATCCTATTACAAATATCCATAGCAAAGCGCAGTGTATTTTCTCTATGAAAAACATTATGTAAGAGCATTATGATGCTATACCTGAGGTATTAGCACCTTATTACAGTAACGACTTATACTAGAATATGGCATTATCATATTTAGCCAAGAATTACACAATTATCCAACACTTAAAGAAATGGTACATTCTGTGAGAGTCCTGGCGCCTTGAAGAAAGCGGAAAATTGTGTATATAACATATTTTGCTGTCTGGTATAGCTACTTTTGTTTCATTCTAATGTATTTTAACTTTCAAGACATCACTTACAAGCACTGTCTTGGAATAGATGTTTTGGTTTATAAACAAAACTAACAAATGTATATTTTCAATGATGAATGTATTATCGTTATTTACTGACGTTAGTGATATTTTATAAGAAGGACTTTTCAAGTCTCTTATTTCCTTTGTAGTCACTCTCTACTTAATTACTTCGTGCTCAGTGTGATGGCTACGATAACGCACTGTTGCCTGACACTTGCAGTTTCCATTATAAGAAGTTTATGCAAAGAACGGTGAGGTCAGTCTTAGGCCACATATCTGTACAAACTTTCCACAGACCCACCAATGTACGTGGACCGAGTTTCAGCATACCAAAGGCACAAAATATCATTTGAGATGTATCAGGGGACTTGACAGATATGTTGTCGAGTGAAATTGCTATGATTCCTTTTCCAACTTCTTATCTTTCTTATGAGAACGTTATTGATTCTGAGATGTGACTAGAAGCTCATCATTTTTTATTTTTTTTTGCTTTGAGCTTTCACCAGTTTCAAATCCTCGTTTTTCATCTTGATTACCGTACCAAGATATATGTAAGATTTATCACAGTGGCGTTTTTTTTGGGTCAGAAGGCTCTCTTTCGTAATGATAGCCTTTACTTTGTGGATGGTGTCACAGGTTTGGATTAACATGTGATATGAGTGTTTTATTGTCCTAAACGCTTTGCTGGCGAATTTGTTTCTGCTTTCGTAAAGAACGCTGAAGACTCACTTCTTCGAAATATTGTGTTTGCTTGTAATTAAGCACAAAGCTACACAATGGGCTAACTGTGCTCTGCCCCGCACAGGTATCGAAACTCGGTTTCTAGCGTTGTAATTCCGAAGACATACCGCTGTGCCACTAGGGGACGAAATATTGTGTTCTTTAGCTCTACGTTGATGAACAATTTTATTATACGATTATCGTTATTCAAAAAGAGCCGTGTCATATTTTCTCCAGCCATAAGTTTATTATTATTCGGGGAATTGCCCTTTGGGGCCACTACTCGCATCTGCAGAGATACGCCACTGTATTAGCACATGCAAATTGTTTATTTAAAGTTCGATTAACCATCTGTATATTATTATAACAAAGTAAACATATTACTTAATTTACCCAAATATTTTACCTACCCCTTGAAATAAAATTTCTCAAACTAATTAAAGGGTTGTAAATCAGTCAGTAACAAAGAAATGGTTTCATCCATAGTCTGCTTGATTAGGCTTTCATATAGGATTAGGTGATTAGCATTTCAGAAAAATCGCTGAAGCTCATTACAACAAGAGTTTAGGAGCTTAATTGGAAGTGTCTATAATATTCCAAGCAAAAGCTTTATAACGATATGATAACTTAAATGGGATCCTGCGATTATACAGATCCTATTCATCATGTAATTATGTTCTAAGCTCGGTAATACATATTGTAAATAGCACAGTCTCAGCTCCAGAACATTTTCGCTGGTATATATATATATACAAATATTCGAAACATCAAAAGGTTCGAAATATCGTCTTTTTATTTATATTTTGTTTTCATTAGGCTGGTAGCGTTTTGTCAGCTGTATTACCACTGTTCTGAAGCCAACCTAATTATATACAATATATAATACATTAAATACATAAGTTTTAACAAAATCGAAGTATATATTTATGGAAAACATAGATTCCAGTAAAAATATTCTAAAAATTAATATGGATAATGATTATATATTATATAAAATCCATAAACAGAAAAAAAAACTCGTAAATAAAGCATAATTAAAGAAACATAAAAAATCCACAAATTATTTAAATAAGATTCAAATTACTTCCGAATTAAAATCATAAAAAATATTCAACGTTAAACTAATACACAATTAAAAACATTTTATTTAGGCCTATCTATGGACTTCAAAAAGTTGACGACTACATGTGTCGAGGATGACGTTGTAACGTCGAAACATGTAGTCGTCAACTTTTTGAAGTCCATAGATAGGCCTAAATAAAATGTTTTTAATTGTGTATTAGTTTAACGTTGAATATTTTTTATGATTTTAATTCGGAAGTAATTATAGTGTTTTGGCACTTGTGTATAAAGTTAATATCATAAATAATATTC
>NW_013665610.1:4363596-4365456 GCF_000517525.1 Limulus polyphemus
GAATATTATTTATGATATTAACTTTATACACAAGTGCCAAAACACTATAATTACTTCCGAATTGTTTTACATAATAACTTTCATAAAATAATCTTTTTTGTTGATTATCACAAAACCAAAATGGGAAAACAAAAGAGGAAGGTTCTTGTAATAAACCATGACAATACACTGACGATACAGTTGATAAAATGTTCTGAACATCATAATGAGCTCTGACATGGCGTTTTAACATGGAGCATCAGTTGATTCATTCTAAAATTTATATTCTCTGTTTAGCCAACTTAACATTCAGCAAATATTGTACCTTTTAACATATAGATACAGTTTTAAAAAGAGAAAGATATTTTGATTTTAAACATAATAGTTTCATCTATATTTCTAATTATATCAGTATTGGTAATATAACTTAGACTACAGAGTTGACATCTTAAGTTACACTGAGGAATATCCTCTTGTCTATTTTCAGTATTATGTTTATAACAAAGTAAACCATTTAAGTTTTTAGTTTGTCTATAAGTTACAATAACGTTAATAATACTTATGTCTCTTCTTTTGGTGCTAGATATACAGGAGATAATCAAAGTCTTACACTTTTTAATATCAACTTTTAAACCGGGAGTATACGTACTAATGACTGGCAACTTGTTGGTTAACCATTAGATTTTGGATCATATAATTTGGCGCGAAATATACAGTTGTCAATTTGGCCCTCTGGATAGTTTCTATTTAATAAAAACATTTTTAATTTACTTGATCTAATATTTCTTTTTTTTTCTTTATTGTTAACAATCTGTACAATTTTCTTTGCTAACTTATATGTGACATTTGTTATGGAGTGTCTAGGGTGGTTACTTCTAAAATCTAAATAAGTGTAGGAATTGGTCGGCTTAATTCTTATATTTTGCGAATGATTTACAATTAGTACATTTTTCATGATGTTTTATTAATTACTGCTTTTGATTTATAACTGTTAGCACAACTTAGGCTCTAATGAAATATTGTGAAAATCCACAACACCCGCGTCTCTACGATGTATGCATAGTATAACCTATATAAATTCTGGATTGTTTTACATTTTGTAAAAAATATATGTATAATTAATTTACATTTTAATATTTCCTTTAAGATTGACATTTATCGTCGTTCATTTATTGTTTATTTTATTTTCATCATAAATATATTTCATCGTATCATGAGTTACTTAAAATTTAAAAAAAAAATTATCCCTACTTTGGCTCAGACTAACATAATTACAGTGATTTGCCAAAGTAGGAATATATATATATATATTAATTTTAAGTAACTCAGTTTTTGTAGTTTTGACTTTCTTGTTGGAATACTTTTGTAGCATTAAAACTCTCTATATTACTATAGCTAGGTAGGTTACGTATATTTTGATCCCTAAGTTTTCTAAGTTTTTCATTATGCTTATATATTTATACGCAATACAAAAATAAATAAAACAAGAATACTGATAACAGGGACTGTTACTTTTAATGCGCCCCCCAGAGCACAGATAGCCCATTGTGTAGCTTTGTGCATAACTGCAAACAATACTTTTAATGCTTCGTAATAATTACAAATTGTAGTCCTCAGGTAAGACAGCGGTAAGTCAACGGATTAACAACGCTAAGATCCGGGGTTCGATTCTCCGTGGTGAACACACCAGATAATTCGATGTAGCTTTGTTCTAAAGTGAACCAACAAAATACAAATTGTGGTACATTAAGAAATTTTGCATTCATTCCTTGGACGGAATATTTTTCCAAATGTTTGATTTGTATACGTGAATATATATACATATATATATATATATATACACAGCTAGGTAAATAATAACCTGCTGTATCAATATTAGCA
>NW_013665610.1:4365801-4367637 GCF_000517525.1 Limulus polyphemus
ATTGAATAAATTGCATGAGTAGCTATCCTTCCTTTGACAGGTGGGAAAATTTTGTCAGTTTTTTCTGCCATTTCGTATCTCAGGTTCAGGTTTCCTGGTTTTGCCTTTTCGAACCCTCCATACGACTAAATATTCATTGTAGTTTAATAAGCTGTAAGTGCGTTATAAGAGTGATGGTCAATTCCTCAGTGTGGATGATGGGTAGTAGGATGCTGCTGACTGACTGTCTTCCTTGTGGTAGCCCTCAGTGGCACAGCGGTATGTCTGCGGACTTGCAACGCTAGAATTCGGGTTTCGATATCCGTGGTGGGCAGGGCACAGATAGCCCATTGTGTAGCTTTGTGCTTAATTACAAACAAACAAGCAGTCCTTGTGGTATGTAGTTCGAAATCTAGGACGGCGGCAGATAGTCTAAGAAGCTTTACTGTAAATATAAAACACAAATATGAACTCTCACTCCTGGAATTCATACACGTAACTTCTTAGAAGTCCATGCCGATATTCTGAAATTTTCCTATTCTAGTTTCAGGTTTCTCGTCAGTGGAAAGTTGAGATAAAACTGTAACAGGCAAATTGTTTTACATATAATATATATGTTTGTAACTTGAACTACATGTTAGTTAGCTTTAGTGGACTTCGCAACACCTATGTCTTAGACAACTTGAAAGCTTCTCACTAGGAAAACCCTCTACACTACGTATTTGTGGAATATGCGAACCGGACGTAACCGAATGGCTTAGCGTGCCCGAACTATATATCGTACGGTTCGTGGTCTGCACTTTAGGGCCATGGGTGCGCTGTATATACAAGAGTGGCGGTTAAATCAAACTATTCGATTAGAGAAGAATAGCCTAAGAATTGGCGGTGGATGCTGTCGACTAACTGTCTTCTCTCTAGCCTATAAGTTCAACATTAGGAATAGCTATGCGCAGATAGTCCTTTTTGTAACTCTTTCTGTGCGTAAATTCTAAAATAGACAAATTTTACAGTTTGAAAGCGAAAATAAGGGCCTCCACAAATATTTGTTTTGTTTTCAATTTCATTATATACTGCATCGCGAGCGTATAATTGTAAATAACTCGGGTAATTGTTGCATAAAAAAATATAAGCACTGTTGATGATGTACCTGATATTTTTAGTATAATTTTATATTTCATAGTTGTAGAAGGTAGCGCGTTCTAATAGTTACGTGTCGTTAGTTGAAAATAAAACAAGTAAGCGATTGTATGAATTCTGAAACTTTACCTAGAAGTGGCATGTAATTTTCACATTTTTCCGTGAATATAATTAAACTTTATGGTAAAGGTTACGTCAGAGTATCTTCCGCTATTATCCGCATGCTTTTCGTTATATGCCCAACACTACAGCATCAGAAAACCTGAAATTCGGCCAGAAGGTTATTACGAAATACAACAAATTGTCTAAAAATTACAATATGGTTGGACTAGATACCAATTTATTTCGCTGTATCATTCCTAAAACGGAGCAGTAAGATTCCTAAAAGTCATGTTGGTTACGTCAAAAAATTAGCCTGAAATTCTTACTTAATTTGATGTAGTAATTCCGGAGTTAAGATCACATTCCATTTATTTCACTTTATATCTTCGACATTGTTGCAACGAAAATTTGAAACTCGATCAGTAAGTCAGGATAAAACGTTAGAGGACCGGCATTGCCAGGTAGTTAGGGCGATCGACTCGCAATCTGCGGGTCGCAGGTTCGAATCCCCGTCACACCAAACATGCTCGCCCTTTCAGCCGTGGGGGCGTTATAACGTTACGGTCAATCCCACTATTCGTTGCTAAAAGAGTAGCCCAAGAGTTGGCGGTGGGTGGT
>NW_013665610.1:4367976-4380437 GCF_000517525.1 Limulus polyphemus
GGAGGTATGGAGCTTGGTAGTCTTGTGTTTTTGTTAGCTACTTGACTGCTCCAGAGAGAGAAAAGTGAAATACCCAAAATTATATGTTTATAAATATCAAACAAGTTGAACGTTTATATAAAATAACAATTCTTGAAAAGCAAAATGACAATATTTTTGTCAGATATCTTTAGTATATTCCAATAATTTCCTTTTCACAATATCAGAGGTTTTTCAACATGCACAATAATCATGTAATATGTTATTAGAGCTATAAAAACATTATAGCAACGAAACGGTTGCGTATACATTTAGAAAAACTTATAAAGTAAGTAAACAATGTACAATATAGATGGACAAAATTTGTTTTTTCAGATTATATAAAAATAATTTTCACACCAAACGATGTCAGCTGTAGTTAATAAAGAATACTTTGAAAAATAGCAAAAATATTTTCATGTTATCTCCTACAACAGTCTGCAAATGGTGGAAACTAGGAATCAAGATAACTAATTTTTCCTAGAGTCTGTATATGTTGTTTTTTTAATTTCTTTTTCCCGTGAAATGCTATGTGGGGTGAAAGGCTTAACGATAACTTTAGAAACTTAAATTGAATATTTGTTTCCCTTGTAGGAGTGGTGTTTCTTCAGTATCAGAAAGAAACCAAACGTTCTCTTCTGCCAAATGAGCTGACAACGTTGGATACAATTAAGGCTTTGTTTGTTCGATCATTTCCTAAACAATTAACTATGGAATATCTTGATTCTCCACACGTTAGGATTTACATTCATGACGCTTCAAAAGACATGTTTTACGAGCTAGAAGACTTGAGGTAAGTAAAGCTTATTGTTATTTTAACCCTGATTTATTAAATTAAAGCGCAACTATACTTGATTAAGAATAATACGTTAGCTCCCTTTTTTTTTATCCACTAAAGGATTTTGTCATCAGTTTTAGCACCCTCACGTCACATAAAAGAATGTAATTCATTAATCATTACTAATATATATACATTATCACACATATCTGTCGTAAAGAAGTTGCCCACATGTTGTACCAAATCCTTGTTTCGTAGGTTACTTCGACATTTATGTGAACATTTACATCGAAGTTTCCGGGAGATTTGGTTAGCTTTCGAATTATACTTTCTTGTACAACCTAAAGTTCACCATCAAAGCAAAACGTTTTTCATTTTACTGGAGAAAAAAAAAGCGAAGCGAAGCTCTATATCAGGCAATAACATCTGAAAGAAAAGCGGTTCTACCATTACTGAAATCCAATGGAAAATATTTATAAGAATGAAATAAACATTAGCTATGAAGAAAAAGAAAGATAATTACAGAACACTTTTCATTCTGTACTGCTATCTCCTATTTACATTTTATGGTCTCTTGGTGTGTCAGCTCTTCATCATTATGTAACATTCAAGAGGTTATTTACTATCCATGCTGTCATAATGAAGTTTATATTCCAGCGTTGATGAGTATAAATTTGTAGTAGAATTTGTTTGCTTTTACTCTGGAAATGTAGATTAATTCAATTAACATTTTCAGAGCAGCAAAAAAATAAAAAAACATTATTCGTAGATTATAGGTTTTGAACGTAATTTTAATATTTGTCATAAATCTACTTCTCAAAATATATTTACATTAAGGTAAAAACAAACTTATACTTCAATCATAATTTGGACGCTGGGGTAGATACTCAGACTATATATGTATCCCGTTTTACGCTTAGACTTTAACTTCTGATTTTATATATAAACGCATCTTGATGAATCGAGATACACTATTTCTCAACTTTTATTGTTAGAACATTGTTTTCTTATTGGAAATATCGTGCTATATATATGCATATTTCGCTACTCTGTTATTAACAATGCGGTATTTGTGATTATTTTGGCTTCATATTTTGTATTTTTCCAGACGTTAATCCCTCTGATGCGAATATTAATACATTATTTAAAATTGCAAATTTCATCACAATTACTGCATGCGTGTTGACTACGTTCTTTCATTGCCAGATTCCCTGTTATATATCTACACTTAGTTTTCTTTTTTTTCTATAATTAATGACAAAGAAAATAATTAAAATATAATTTTCACCTGCCTATGCTTATTTTATTTATCTTCATTTTTAACCTCGGAATTTGATCCTTTTACCAGAGGCATTGCTAGGCACTGGCACACGGGGCTCGTGCCCCGATTCTATTTGACAGTGCTCCAAATCCTCAGTTGATTTCTTGAAAAATCAGAATAGAAAACCATGATCAACATTATACTTAAACGCCGAAAATCCCCGTGCCTATGGGCTCCAGCCTCGAATCTTTTAAGTACCTAGCTACGCCTCTGCCTTTTACATCTCTTATTTTAATACAAAGCCATACTTGTATTTTATCTATTTGGGCGAGTGAGCCTTTGTATCCTATAATGTAACTATTTTTCTCAAAACATAACTAAAACAAATACAAGTTTAAAATTAAACTCTTGGTAATTATACAAGTTTTAATGTAGTCTTGAGGAGAAGTTTTTCCTCACAACATACAAGACGACCTGAACACATACAGCTTAAACGTATCACAGGGGAATACTGCAAACTGGTCTGACATTACTGCTAATGCACCAGTAACAAGACACGGATTGGCTGGCAAAATTCGAATCACCAGTAAAAGAAAACAAGTATTTGTAGCTTTAACAGAAAGAAGCGCCAATATCAGTTTACACAATCTTGCACTTAGGTTTTATAAAAGAACATTCATCAACGAGTTGTAGCATATTAGGAAGAAGCTTACAAAGAACATCAAACCAAATGTAGCTAACGCTCACGACTACACTCCCACGGATAATTGGAGAGAAACCAAGAATCAGCCAATCAATTCTAGACAAGAGACTATAAACCAGGCCAATATAAGGACTACACCATACTACAGGTAGTTTAAGCTAGAACATAATCCTTATAACGTTGTTTTTATGTTAATTCAAATATGAAAATGTGCTTTAACAGCAAATACGTAAACTAAATATTCTCATGTTAATAAAAATCCTCCTTATCTTTGTTTGTTTGACGTTAAGCACAAAGCTACGCGATGGGCTATCTGTGCTCTGCCCACCACGGGTATCGAAAAATGGTTTCTAGCGTTGTAAGTCCGCAGTCATACCACTGGGGTCCCTTATCTTTGTACAAGCGGTGTCTAGAAACTTTGTTTGCTATTGTGAACTATGAAAAGTGTGACGAGTTTTCTGAAATGAGACTGAATTTAGTAACGGTAAATGGATATATTGAATTGAGTATACACTATATGTATTAGCCGATTAATTTTCTTCAACTAATAAATTACCCGTCAAAATTCAAGGAAAACATTAGCTACGCAAGCAGTGTTGCACACCTTTATTTTGCGTGATAATTTCTATGTTGTTATCTATTTTCAAATATATCTGTGTAGTCAATTCTGAGAACCCCCTCAAACCTAACTCCCTCGTTAGAGATCCCCATTATCAAAACTACAAAAATCTAAACGTAGATATATATTATATTTATATTAACCCGTGGACGCAGCCCCTTGAGTCCCCAAACCACTTTAACTTCCCCCATATGGGAGCTAAATCTTGAAAGTTTCCAAACTCTGAATTTAAGCTATTATTTTGAAAGCCTCTTATAGTATAATGCCATTTATAAATGAATTCTGTTCTATCAAAGCTGAAAACCCTCAAATCCTGAAATCCCCATTTTAGAGCTTACAACTATCGAATTTATTGTTCGTTTTTACTTTGTATGCTTCAAGAATATACATGCAAAAGTTAAAACCGTTTCACACAAAATGATGGGAGGGGCTCAAATATTACTTAAGCAAAGACACGTAGGCACAAATGAGAATCACTAAATGAATAATGCATTACGTAGATGCACGTAATCACTATAGATTTACAATGTCGGGCTTTAAAATATTTAAATCCTATGATTAGGGAATTTTTTTTTACTTCTTTTCAGTATCGACGCAGTTTGGCCCTGTGGCTGATTCTGAATTTCGAAGGAGCCCGAACTTTAAGCTGTGGGTGCGTTATAAAAGTAACACTCAATCCCTTAGCTGCCTTTAGCATGATTTGTGAGTCGTAAGTTAGTGCTGACTGCCTATCTTCCCTCTGGCTAATTGTTCGAAAGTAAATAACCTAAATAGATTTGTCATAAAATACTAAATACAGATACAAATACTTTATTAATAGTGGATTTATGTCCATTTGTTTGTGTTTATGGAGCAATTCAAACTAATTATGTTAATTTAGTTTATCTAACTTTTTTCATAATAAGTAAATAATGTTGTTTCTTACGTAACTCTAATATAAAGCATGAAAATATGCAAAAATCACTACAAAACGAAAATCTGTTAGCTCTAAGAAAACAAAAAAAAATTATTCCCACTGAGTAAACGTTAAATCTTTTCTTTATCCACGCAGTGATATTTGCCATAGCATAGGTTTGAAACTATCCCGTTAGATAGCTCCAACACGCAGTTGGGTTATTATATGCTTACACTTTGCTACAGTGGTATTATAAGTGTCGCATTTAATAAGCTTTCCAACAAGGATGTCGCAAAACATGGGAACTATAGATTATCTCAACTGATAAAAGAACTAAAAAACTAAATTCTGTGGGTGAAAAAAAAACGAACTAGTAATTATTTGATTAATTTTTATTCTTCTATATAGCAAGACACATCGTGATGGATCAGTAAGCTCAGGCATTGTGAACTGTCCACAATAATGTATAAAGTAATTACACAATGTTATTTTTTAAAATGCCATCTTATGTACTGTAAGCAGGAAATAACACGGGACTATAGAGTTACTAGATTTTCAGAGTAAAAAACTGGAACATTTTTTTTTTGTCATATAGTGACACCGTAACAGCCCTGAAACGGCTTAACTTACAATAATACACTTTTTACATTTACTAAATAGTTTGATGTTTTTATACCAAAGACGAACAAAATCCGTTAAAAGCTCATATAGTTAAAAACAGTGAATTAAATACGCACCTAAATTATTTTGAACTTACCCAAAGAAAAATATTGCTTCTTCCTTTTCACGGATGGACATGTCTTCCGATCTCAATTCCTGCTGTTTTCCAATGACAGGTTAGGATAAGAAAAGCCCTCCCCCCTCTCAGGCGTGACAGCGGTATGTCTACGGACTTACTACGGTAAAATCCGGGATAAATTCCTCGCGGTGGGTTTGCTCTAACACAAAGAAACAAAGTTATGAAAACGTAACAGAGATTTATCTTTGTCAGATAACTCTTCAAGTAAAATTTAAAGGAGCAGTGTTTATTAATAAACCGTACACATCAAACTTGCATTGAGTTGCGGAGAAATTGGGGCAGTTTAATGCTTTTACTGTTTCTGTTCAGGCCAAAAAAGAAAAAGGTTAAAAACTGGGACGTTTGGTAACCCTCACACGGGGGCAAGAAACTTCTCAACTTTGGGTAGAAACCAGGTCCTATAGATTGAGAACTAGTAACATTTAATTTAAGAGTAAAAAACACAAAAAACGACTTTTTTGGCACAATGAAAGGTGGTTACAGCCGACTAGTTTTTCCCTTTTTCGTAAGGGTGACCCTTTGAGAACACCAGGTGGTGATGGCACTATTACCCCCGCCCCCCCCCCCCCACGTGGCACGGCTGTATGTCTACGGACTTACAATGCTAGAAACCGGATTTCGATACCCTTGATGGGCAGAGTACAGATAACCCATTGTGTAGCTTTGTGCTTAACTTCAAACAGTACCTAAAGTATCGTAAAATGTTTGTTAACCAATAACTTTTTGCGAAAGGTCACGTCAACTTCATCAGTTTAGAATAATCATCAATGAGTAAATGCATGTTTTAAGTTGTTTTTTTTTCATCAATGGGATACTTTGCTCGTTATATTTGAAAATATATATTTGTAATATTTCTAGTCGAACTGAGTCTGACATGGAAGTTATCAAATCCACAATAAGGGAAGGTATGATAAGGTATGAAATACAAGTTTCGCGTGACTATAAGTGAAATTTACTGACACTGTTGTTTTACAAAATCCAGTTACTTGTTTTAACAGAAATGCCATGAGAGACAGGAACAAGACATCATACAAAACAGCTTTCCCTTCTTAGGTCAGCCATTCTAAATATGGCTGCTAGACAAAATATAATACTAGATGTACTTCCACAGGATTCCCGAAAGTATTCTGTTTTAAGAGTAAATCAAACTAAAATAAAGAGCAACAATAATTTTTATTCCTTGCTTTTGAAGTTCATATGTCATGCTGTGTTGTAGCCTACAGAGTGTATGATTCTTTTCGTGATTCATGGTATGCGCTTGTTTTACTTACGTCACTATAGTACAAATTGCAACGTTAAGCGTCCTAAATGTGACGTCATTTTAGTGTCTACTGACTGACGGATAGATAAAACACTAAATTATAGTTGTGCGAGTGGTTAAAACAGGTGACCCTTCAGGGCGACCTTTCGGGAAAATTAAATCTGATTAAAACTTCTCTAAGCAAGTACAAGAACAAACCTTATATAGAAATCATTTTGTTTATAATTACATAGATTTCTAAGGACACCATGCCAGGTGCATTATAATTGTTAACTTGCCGGGCTACTGATAGTAAGGTCTAAGCTTCGAGCCCACGACATACCACTGAGAACGTTCTGTGCTTTCTGCTGTGAGTAAGTTATAATAGTAACAGCCGATTCTACTATTTGGTTAACAACAGACGTGTAGGTAGCAGATGCTGCTACCTGGTTACCCTCACTCTGGTCAACAGTTCTAAATTAGGAGTGGCTATGCTTAAACTTTGGGATCTTTCAACTAGCTTAATAGCCCATGTATTGCATAAGGTGACATTCAGGTTGAAAATACTGAATATCAATTACTAGGACTTCCCAGTATGTCATTTCATCCACTACATCAGGCAAACCTTATTAAGAGAGAGAAAAAAAAAAGAGTAAACTAACGTTTACAGCTTCTCTATTTTCACACACATATATACAAGAAACTTATTACGAATAACTTTTAGATTAGCGTAACTAATTTTATTGCCAGCTGTGGGCGAACACAAGCTTTGACCCAGGACTTCGAATGTGTGAGCATGTTTGTGTGGGCAAGATTAGAACAATTTAAGAATGCATTCTTTTAGTTGAAAACTTGTGAGTAGAGAAACTTGAACTAACAACTGTAAAATTGTATGAATTAAACTTTATCCATGGTTATATATAGAATATCTTCGTATATGATATTTGTGTATCACACGCGTAAAAAATATCAATATGGAGATGTAATATGTATTTAGTTTCTTATTGAGCCTGTAACATTTACTAGATATCCATTAAAAGTAGTATTATTTGTGTATTACCTGTGTTGTATTGTTGATTTTACACACGTCATTAAAGCATTGACCGCTATAAAGTTGTTTAACCTTTACAAGAAATTGTTGTATACATTTGAGACATTTCCGGTGTTCTTCTTAGCGTACACAAGTTAATTACAGCACAAACCCCTTCTTTATCAACACACACAAAAAAAACTTTATGTCGTGTCTAACAGGATTCGTCCCCCGCTGGGACAGTAGTAAGTCTACGGATTTACAACGCTAAAATCAGGGGTTCGATTCCCCTCGGTGGACACAGCAGATATCCCGATGTGGCTTTGCTATGTGAAAAGCGCACATACACGTACACTAATACAATTCATCCTAGAACATTCAAGTTAACTTCCAGTCTTTTGTAGACCTAACAGTTTTCTTTATGGTTTACCTACCCTTAATGTGAAAAGCACACTAACACAATTCATCCTAGAACATTCAAGTTTACCTTCCAGTCTTTTGTAGACCTAACAGTTTTCTTTATGGTTTACCTACCCTTAAGATATGTTATATAGCTGGAAAAACATAATTTTATGAATAAAGGTAACATTTAAATAAAAAATATTGTTTATGAAAGTAACTTCTGTGCAGGGTCATAATGTCATGGCTGCCGAAAAACCATAAACGTTACAAGTAAACTTTAGCTTTTCCTTTAATGTTTTTACAGTATGTCCTGTAAACCTATAGCGTGAACTGTAAACATCCCTTTAGCAGAGGCGGTGCCATCCTCTTCTCGGTGGGGAGATTGAGGTAGGCTAGATAAGAAATTGAGGGGCCTGCACTCCACATCTTATGGACACACATACTGTAGCATTTGGGAAGTGAACTAACTTTAACAGTAACGACTATTCGTTGGGTGCGAGAGTTACACGAACAGCTAAGGCACATGTTTGGGTAGCTTCATTCAGAAGCTAGCCCCACCCCCATTTCAGTTCGTTCCTGCTCTTTAGAAAGCTTTGAAGTTGTATTTTGAAAAGTGATTTGTGATAAGAACAACGGTTTTCTTTTTAAAGCTTCCAATAGTCTTTTTTTTGTGTGTATGTGTGCCTTTGTGTGTGTGAGATACGTAGAAAGCTTCACATTTATTATTAGTTTTAGGAGTGGGAAAATTTACATAACTGATAATAATATCTTAAATCTTCTGAAATAAATAAACGATATTATGATATATATGTGTGTATTTTTATAGCAAAGCCAGATCAGGCTATCTGATGTGTCCACCGAGAGTAATCGAACCCCTGGTTTTAAAGTTGTAAATCCGTAGACTTACATCTGCCCTACTGGATGATATATATATATGAGCAAGCTTTAGTGCACAAAAACCCGAACAGCACACACACATTTGTTTGTTTGCTGTTAAACACAAAGCTACACAATGGGCTATCTGTGCTGTGCCCACCAGAGGTATCGAAGCCAGATTTCTAGCGTTATAAGTCTTCAGGCTTACCGCTGAGCCACTTGGGGGCTCAACACCCCCAAAGAGAACAAAGTTGTATACAGATAGTACATGTATATATATCAGATAGTAGTAATAGTGTTCTTTTATTCTCTTTCGTCTTATTGAAATAAAGAATATGTCACCATAAAATTTAAAGACAGTAGCCACATTGTATAGGGAGGGATTGCGGCTGTTACAGAACAGTTCGGTCACATTACACGAAATTAGTTTAACTTTAATAGGTATTCAGATATTATGCAAGTTCGTCCTTTTAATCAATGTGTTTCAACTTGGAGAATATTTTTTTCAATAACGAACAGCAGTGGCTGTGAGCATTCAATCTGTTCCACACTTTGCCATTATTTGCAGGTATGTTTAGAAGCAGCATTTCCTTCTCAATATTATCAAACCCTAAAGTGAATAACATTTCATGTTTGGACACAAGGGGTAGTGGATTTCTTTACTTTTACAAAGAACATCTATCGGGCCTGGTATACCTTCGTTGTTAGGGCGCTCGACCCTCAATCTGCGGGTCGCAGGTTCGAACCCCTATCACCGAATATGCTTGCCCTTTCAACTGTGGGGGCGTTATAATATTACGGTCAATCCCACTATTCGTTGGTAAAAGAGTAGCCCAAGTGTTGACCGTAGGTGGTGTTGACTACCCGCCTTCCCTTTAGTCTATCATTGCTAAATTAGAGATGGCTAGCGCAGATAGCCCTCTAGTAGCTTTGTTCGAAATTCAGAAAACAAACCAGTTATCTCTATCCCAATATGAAATAGATAACGGCAACTTCTAAGTCACGAGAAAGAACTTTTACGTCATAATCCGAATGACGTCTGTGATTTCTTGAAAAATGAACTTTATTTCAAACCTACACATAGTGGAATAGTTTTAAATTTTGATTCTTCATATCAAGCTATATTCAAATGATTCAAACACAACGGCTTTCCTTTGATAACCTAGGCAAGAAATATTGTTTGTTTGCAGTTAAGCACAGATTATCTGTACTGTGCCCACCAGGGGTATCGAAACAGTAGAATTACTGCTGTGCCACTGAGGACAAGTGGGAAAGAAGGAATGAAACAGATCTCATATATAACAGTTATCAACAAATCCAATAAAATAAAATCCATCTTGCATATGATTCTGATTTTTTACTTTTCGTTACCATTAACAAATGATGGTTTAATAAAATTGGTTTAAAAAAAAATAAGACCTCTGACATCAGTTTAATAGAGAGACCTGAAAGAAATATCAAATTGTATCTCTTGAAATTCCCTTTCTTCCCACGTACATGTCCTGTGCAGGAATTTATTGCATGTAAGACCACACTCAATGGGAGATGTATTAAAAAACGTGAGGCACAGACTATCATATACTCTGTATGGTAACACATTATATTGTCGAAACATCTAGGCCCTTGAGAGGTACAGTAATGGATCACGTCCGAGATGCTAAAAACAAAAATGACCAACAACCACTAGGTTTGCATTTTATAACGTTTCATGCCTCAATTCCTTATATTTCTAGTGTAAAAAACAACACATCGTATTAAAGCTCACATGATTTTATGACTAGTTCTTATTCAAGACAAGACTGGTGGTTCTATTGATATATTTTCTCCAATTCCTTACAGAATATATGAAATTTGAAATTTCCTTTTTTTGTGTGTGTATGGTAGCTTTCATGTGTACGTTTTTTGTTTTTGTTTTGTTATTATTAACTAAGTTTGACATTGCCCATCGCGCAGACATTAGCTGTATTACTAAAATTGTAGTGATTATTTGTTAGAAAGATATCTTTTTTTTTAGTATCGATGCCATCATAACTTGCTTTTTTATAGCTCGTGCATGATTTAAAACTGGTTTCTTTTCGAACGCTAGAAATGGATAATGTATTTCACTTGTTATAGCTCAAAAGACGAAATTGGTTGTTGTCATTTTCTTTATATCATTTGAGAGTATAAAGGGTAGCAATTATTTTGATAAGGTGCCACTTGTAATAACCTATGTCTTTGAGTATTTTCCAAATTTCCCTTCAAACTTTGAGTACAGTATTGCTGTAACTTTTTTAACACTTCAAATACGCATTTTAAGCCTAAGTTCCTGTAGAAGCTACTATGGATAATTATTCACAAAGGTTAAGAAAACAAATACACTCGCATTGCTATTAGGGGTGACTAGAACATTTTATAAAAAAACATATGTTACTTAAACTGCTAATTGAGAATGTTTAATAGTGTGTTGTTTACGTTAAACATATACAAGATCAAGTCTAATTTTATTTATAAACGAATTCTTAACTCCTCTAAATATTCTTTTAGTAAACATGTGAAGTTTGGTCCACTCTTTGATTTACTTTTATAAATATATATACTGTCCTTCCATATACCACAAACGACGAAAGCCACAAAAGTTACAAGAATATTGCGTTTAATCGTGTCCATAACTCACCCATAAAAATTTAATATGTTGTATATCGTGAATACTAAGCGCTCGCATTTCACCTTCGATCATTGTTCAGTTCTTCGGGAGTGTCATCAATGGCTAGTGCAGCATCATTAACATTTTCAAAGATGGAACTTGTTCTTGTTATCCTTTATTCCATGTGCTATTTGAGTCTCAGGAACTACATTGGTGATAATAGTTGGAGACTGCTTGAATGGGTAATGAAGAAAAACTTTAATATGGCTAGTCACGATAGTGTGTTGAAAGGTAGAAACAGTAAAAGCTACTGGATACGGCACTACAAGCCTGCTCACATGTAAATCACGGAAGCTAATTATACTGTTACACAATGCATATTTTAACTGGGGAAATAATCTAACACACTTCAGATTGTAGGGTACGAAAGTTTAGCATGAGAGATATTTATGTGAAAAAAAAAGATTAAAGGAGTTGTCTGAAAAATGCTTGTGGTTACTGAATCTAGTAGATGTACGACTAGCTGAAGCAGGCAGTATTATATACACAAAAACATCCCTCTGAGGATGCTCTGTATGATTTGTGGTTAGTCGTTAAAGCGATGACCTTTTTCATGCAAAAATTCATACTTGATTCAGGTAAGGTGTATTCTCTCTGGATTCAGCATGGCAATCCAAGTGACCCAGTTACTTGCTGTGTCACGCAGGTGTAGGAATAGATGTGGTGCACACACGGCATCACCAATGTATTCAAATTCGATGACGAGGAATCCACTTTGAGACTAATAAGGGTTGGAGACGGCTTGAATGGGTGATGAAAAAAAACATAACAGCAAATGTACAACGTTTCGACAAGATTTTGTCATCATTAGGTACCTGATGTTTTGCTGTTATGTTAAATTTGTGGAAGATTGAATTTCTCTTCTACAGGAAGAATGACATCTGGTTTTCGCACCTTTTTCGTGAAGGAGATCCAATTCTCTAGCCACAAAAATTCATCTAATGTGATTGTATCCAAATGTGAATGTTTTAGCATAATTGTAATTGCTGCATCATTACTCTGCTTATCAGCAATATGTAGACCAAGGACCAACACAATGTGCCAATCACCCATTATTGACTACAAAGATCTTTGGTTTGACAAATGACCATTGCTTTGTGTACTGTAAGTTAATCTCTGAAATGCACATTTGGCATTTTTATCTCTCTCTCTCT
>NW_013665610.1:4381388-4385553 GCF_000517525.1 Limulus polyphemus
ATATATATGCGTCCCGTCTAAAACTAAGATGACAAACATCATTATTTCCCTCTGTATGACTAAAAATCAGTTCTTGGAAGCCGGTATGGCCAAATCCAAAATAAAAAGAGAAAAGTCACTCACCAAAGCAGAACGAACTAAGTGAATTGCTCTCTTTAAAATGCCCCCCAGTGGCACAGCGGTATGTCTGCAGACTTACAACGCTAGAATCCGGGTTTCGATACTCGTGGTGGGCAGAGCACAGATAATCCATTGTGTAGCTTTGTGCTTAATTAAAAACAAACTTTTTAAAATAGCCCCCAGTAGCACAGCGGAATGTCCGCGGACTTACAGCACTGAAAACCTGGTTTCGATACCCGTGGTGGGCAGAGCACAGATAGCCCTTTGTGTAGTTTTGTGCTTAATTTAAACAAACAAACAAACTCTTTAAAATAAAAGTATTTTCCGAAACAAAAATTGCAGACAGATCTTTTTAGGATAAACTCAGTTAGAAGTTTAGCGAAGAAAAAACAGACATGTTCGTGCAAATATTACATGACTATTCCTCAAAAGATAGAAACCAGGGTCGTCTTTAAACAGTATCGTATTTAAAAACTTATCAAACTGAAACTCGTTCAGTCCAATCAGATTAAAGAGTTCACTGTACCAATTAACTTGTTAGGCCTATCAAATTCTATTTAAACTGACCCTTTTGTTGCCGCATACTTGTTCTCTAACAGTTCAATTACATCCATTTTGTTACAATTGTTATGGTATTTCTTGTTTGTATCTGCCAGTTGGTGCTGGCCTGTCATGGCCAGGTTGTTAGGGCGCTCGCCTTGCAATCTGAGGGTCACGGGTTCAAATCCCCGTCCCACTGAACAAGCTCGCGTTATAATGTGACGGTCAATCCTACTATTCGTTGGTAAAAGAGTAACCCAAGAGTTTGCGGTGTGTGGTGACGACTAGCTGCTTTCCCTCTAGTCTTGCTAAATTGAGGACGGCTAGCGCAGAGAACCCTCGTATAGTTTTGCGCGAAATTCAAAACAAACAAGCCATTTGGCGCGATTTGAGTGTTACTGCTTTTTGTCCAGGTGACTTTCTCAGCACTGAGATTAAGAAGGGACGAAAATACCTTGCATAACAAATACTTTGGTTTGTATTATCAGCAGTACAACATCCATCTAAGTGCGTTTTGGTTTGAGTACATAAAACATTTGACATGACTGTTGTCCGTTGACATGATGTTCAATTTAAAATGCTTAGATGTTGTACAATCTGGTTTGCTCTAGAAGCAACAGGAGTGTATGGAAGAGGAGGAGTGTACCGTTGCTTACTGAGTAGCTGGTAATGTTCACACTGAAGTGTGAGACATCAGACAGTTATGTCGAAGGAATACATATATGTTGTATGCGATACGATGTGTGTTGGCACATATTAGGATTATGTAATGGTGAACAAATAATACTTCTTTAAAAAGAGGAAACATTCACGCAAATATATACATATATATATATACACACTTTCTATCAACTACCATCGACACTGCATTACTCCAAACGCAATGTGTCTGATGATTCGTTTAAGATGAAACTGATCGAAATAGCAAAACGCTATTAGTTCACTAATTACAGTGTCTTAATTTTGTTGAAAATTTATAATTTCTAATATGCTGCCATGCGAGTGGCCTTGCTCAACATGTTCTGACTTTATGGGCTGATACATAAGGTGTATATAATATTAATTTAGATTCGGTCAGTAGTTACTTTTTACCACTGAATATCTGCAACATAAAGTAAATGGTTCAAAACCTTAACATACAGTAAACGACTGTATTGACACTTTGACATAAACAGTAGTTTGTTTTTAACAAAACAGCCAGAGGTGTCATTTTAAGCAATATTGTGTTTTAATATTTATCACTGAAGTTGTTTAAATAGTGGTGTTTACATTAACAAACTGAAACAAAATAGGAACTAAACAAAATTGCATAAATGTGCGCTTACGTAGGATCGATACATGCAGTGAAAATAAGGACGTGGAAACAGAGTAGTTAATTTCTTTAAACATGACTTATTTCGTGTAAAAAAATCTTTTAAAACATTTATTTTATGTACCTGTAGCCAAAACTCCCATTTTATTAACAAGAAGTCAGCTGCAGCTTCCAGTCGTCGGTGTAATTTTCTTATAAAAACAAGTTAACTTCACATGTTTTTAAAAGTATTTTTACTGTAAGTATTTAGAGCTTAGCCAGTTAATAAGTAGTTTAACAAAAATACTTTTATGGACATTGTGGTTAGAAACGGTTGAGTGCAATATACTAAGACGATTTTCAATGTGCAAATCAACAAGTCACGTGACAACCACAACCGATATAAAGACTAGGTAAAATAGATAAAATTTGTAGGCACTGTGATGATACCGAAAATTGATCACTTTTGTGAAGAATATGTAACAGCTCTTTCCGACACAAAATAATCATACAGTCAAGTCATAAGATGTGTTCAGATAGGGATTTAGAATTTTCAAGACAGATATATCACACGTACTTAATGGCATTGGAAAATAAAGGAAATATGTATCAACTTGGGAAATCAGGATCGCCAAGAAACAGGCCTACAACAAATACCCCAGCCATGGGGAAGAAAGGTGAAAATCCACGAACACCTAGTTCGTTTTACCTAGTCAATGGTAAAGCTGTCTACGTGCCCCATGCAGGCATCAATACGCAACGTAATAAAAAAGGATGTTGATCTGAAAAGGCGACAACAAGTCACACGTATACAAGCTGCTTCAATGACATATCCGTTCAACAATCGCATACTTCAAGCAGCTAAAGAATGCAACTGATATTCATAATAGTACATATGAAGACATACCAGTCAAGTCGGTGGATGCAGCGCCTATGGATTTATGTACGATCGGACTGTTGAAGTGGACGCTGAGAAACCGTCATCTTCGTACACAAGATGGATGGTGGAAAGCCACGGGAGAAGTGGTGTGCTTTGGACATGGCAGCCTTAAGACGGAGTCTTTTTACAGTGGAAATTACGTCGGAGGTCTACTGTCAAGATGCACGACCGTCAAATAGAGCATAACTGGACTTGGCGACATTGATGTAACAACATGGTGAACCTTGAAAATTGGTTTAGTATAATATACTCATCTTCTCTATACCTATGGTTGCAGCTTATATGAAGACTAAAAGGATAAAACCACTTGCTAAAAGCAGTTAGATTAGTCATTACAGTGAATTCCAGTTATTTTACAAAACAAATCCAGACAGGTTCATGTTTGATTTGCTCTTTACAGTGTTACGATTATTGAAATTCTCAAACTAAGATAAATATTATGCTACTCGCAAAATATATATAAACAAAGAAAGAACACTTAGAAGATGGTACTTTAAAGTTCTGTATATATATTTGATCATTCGTAAAAGGTTTACGTTGAACAACTATAATACATTTAGTATCAACCAAATCTGTTTTTTTTCTTGCTAGTTTTTCATTTAAAATTAAAACTGTAGGAAAACGCCATTCGTAACAGACATTTCTAAATAGAAGTAATGAATATAATTATGGAAGAATTTAAATAATGATAAATAAATATTTTGTCTTTTGACTAATTTTGAAGAGATATTCGAGATCGTTCGGTACTTCGTATCTACGAACAAAATGTGAACGAAGGGGATGGATTGAGCACTTGTGATCAGGAACTAAATTACTTCTCGGAGCCAGAGTTTGATTCAGAGTATCAACATCAGCACATCCATCGAGCAAAGGTAGGTTCATTCTTTCAAGAATGGAAGAAGGGCTAATATTTTATAGAAAATTAAAAGAGGCATGTGATCTAAAGGGAAGAAAATATTTAATTTTTAACTGTTCGTTTTTTAAAAGGTTTTTTTGTTTGTAATTAAGCACAAAGTTACACGGTGGGCTATTTGTGCTGTGCCCACCAAGAGTATCGAAACCTGATTTCTGGCGATGGGTACATTGTCTAGGTCTTATTCATATAAATCGGCATGGCCAGATGGTTAGGACGCTTGCCTCGCAATCTGTGAGTCGCGGGTTCGAATCCCCGTCACACCAAATATGCTCGTCCCTTTCAGCCGTGGTGGGGTTATAATGTGACGTTCAATCCCACTATTTGTTGGTAAAAAAGTAGCCTATGAGTTGGCGGTGTT
>NW_013665610.1:4385615-4403731 GCF_000517525.1 Limulus polyphemus
CTGCCTTCCCTCTAGTTTTACACTGCTAAATTAGGGACGGCTAGCAGAGATAGCCCTCGTGAAATTCATAACAAACAAACAAACTTATTGATACTTCGTGGCGAATACAATATTTTAGTCTTACTGCTACTTCATGGTAGATACAATCTTTTGATCTTTTTTTACTGGTACTTTGAGGTGGATACAGTATTTGGATATTATAGCTTCTTCGTGATGTATTGACTTTAAATGTTTGTTTTCAGTATGATATTCAAATATTCATAACAGGTGAAAATGCAAATGTAGTCTAATACAAGAATTTAGTGATCTTGAGGTTAGTTTATCTACAATCGAACTGGATTATATCCGAGTATTGATTGGTTTCACTATACATCATTATTAAAGGACACTGTAAGGATGAATTGTAGTGTATATCAGTGACACGCAATTTATGTAAACACGGCAATCTACCCTGTTCTCTGTATTCAAAGTTTTTGTATTTGATCAACACGCCTCAGTAGTCCAAACTTTAGTAAATCGATTGCTATTTGCTTAGAATCTGAATTATTGCTTTACAAAACTTATTGTGTTATGCGTATCTAAAACAAATTAATATGGTTTTTATCTAAGTGAAAGGACAAGTTAAAAAACCCGTAATTTTATTAAATTTTGAAAAAGACGGTTGGTTACTACCGTTCACTTTTATAAGTCTATTTGAAGGTTGTGTCATTTTTACATTTTTTGTTTTTTGCTACAGCAGACTCCACCATGGTTTTAAAATGTTTTTCGCCTTGGTTTCGTGTGGAATCCACTTTCCTTTCTTGGTTGTAATTCTCAAGAAAGTTTCAAAGGCTGTTCTTATTTTCGATGTTCCGCCTCTGTTAGGTGAAGTTAGAGCTGTACGTGACCCCCAGCATAAAGCGTTACTGAGAGCTTGGTTCTTACTACAGTTGGTCAATTCTTTTGGACAAAGCATATCTGCAAACGATGCATTTATTTCTTGTTTAATTACTTCGTGTTTGTTTTTTGTGGCCCTTTGAGAAGTTGGCTAATACCACTAGGCAAAGATTTCTTTATTGACAGTGCTAATGACTTCCATGTTGTCTACTTTACCACAACTAATAGCCAATTTAAATGCTGCACGTTACTGCAGTCTTTGTGTGACAATGGCGAATAACTTAACAACATATTCATTAGTAATAGACGTGAAATGTTTGTAATACTTACAAAGTAAGATATTATTATTAGCGTTTTTATCCCTGTGCAATGTTTCTCTTTTATTTCAATTGTAAACTAAGGTACTGCGAACAGTGAAATAAAATGCCGAATTTTGGTTTGTTGGTCAATGACACAGCAATGTGTAGTCTAAAATGTTATTATTATTCGACTTACTTTTTCAATGTAAGAAGGGGGTCATAAAACATTATTAATTATTATTTTAAAGTTTTAAATGTAATCATGCACTTAAAAAATATTTTACATTATTCAGGCTTTCAAAAGGTTTTAGTGTTATCGTTACTGCTTGAAAACCAAGCCATTTATCTTATTCATCTTCTCTTTTACAAAGTTATTTAAATGCCACGTAACGTAGCATATTCGTTTTACAAGAACTGTCTTCTTAAAATATATAAATGTGTCTCTAGTTCTTATCACTTGTTGTTTGTAATATCTCATTTTTTTACACTTTTTTGCACATCCTCATCTATTTTTCTTGAACTCCAAGCGGATCAGACGCACTCCCTGATTTTATTTATCTGTTGTTACTATTGTAGTTCACTAAATATATTTTATACCATGGTGTTCTGGAAATTTAACATTCTTTATATGACTACACAAAATGATTATACATTCTATTGTTACCACTAGTGATTTTATCGATATTTAAAAAAGTCAATATCGTTGACGTACAGATAAAATTAAACCTTGTATTCGATTGCTACACGTTTTAACTTTGAACAGGTCTAATTATAGATGGAAAAACTATTCTGTTCAAAACCTAACGTATTTGTAATTGAAATTACAATATTGAATAAGTTACAATCAAAAAATATCATCGTTGCATTGTTTGCCTTTTGTTTTATTTTTCAGCAAAGCTTAAGACCACCAACAATTTCAGGTCCATATGGTAGAGTAAGTCCTTATTCACCAGTCCCCATATTAACAACAGATGTAAACCAAGCCATACCCATACGGTGCTATTCTCCAGCTCCATCTGAATGGAGGAAAAGGACTCAGCCAATTCCCATTGCTGGTAAGAGAGAAAACAACAACAACTAAACCCATCAAGTTAACATTTATTGTTATACCCACCCAGACCTGAGGGTTACTTCTTGTCTTTAACACTATTTTTATAGTATCTGTAAATCCAGTATTGAGGATTTTCAAAAATATATATATATATATTTAGGTACTAACTTTTCACTGCGCTTAAAATTATGTCCGAAAAATATCGCCAAAAGCGATGAAACAATGCAGTCTAGTCATTGTAACTAAGAGCATAAGAACAGTATACCAAATTAGCTATGTTCATTACTGGTTTGAATTTTAGTTCTGAACTACGTACGTAACTTGCTTTGTTCAGAATCTAATGTTATTTATAATTGCATTTTATTGATTATTACAATTTAAACAGACGTGTTTTCATCTTAGACACTAAAAGAATTAATTTTATAAGGAACAGTATAATCGCACACTGTGATAAAACAAGCTGGTACTAACAGTTCCGGGGTAAGAGAAAACGCGTTTAGTCAAGATGGTTCAAAAACGCGTTTAGTCACGATGGTTAACATTTTGCTGATATATATACATCTCGAAGGTTTGAGAACTTTAATGGACTTCAATGTTCAGTGAAAAGAGAACAACTTTTCGGCTTCTACACTGAGACCTTCTTTATGTCACTGTACGATACGAAATGTAATTTTGGTACTGGCTATCCTGGGATGTATGGAAATTTATGATCAGAATCTATTATTTCGTTCGTTCGTGGTAGAATTTTAGGTTAGAAATTTTGAATATATAATTTAAAATAACCAGGGATGGTCAGAAATATAAATTACCCTTCATCCCGTCCATGTTTATAGCCATTTAGTGAATTATACTTTAGAGAAATAATTATATATATGTATATAATCATGGAGTGAGGAAAGCCAGAAAGGTCTAAGACAGCCGTCGTGCCATTCTTACCTTAGTTCTAAATAGACTCTCATCTTTTATTTCAAGGGCCCGGCATGGCCAGGTAGTTAGGGAGCTCGACTCGCAATCTGTGGATTCGAATCCCCGTCCCACCAAACATGCCCGCCCCTTCAGCCGTGGGAGCGTTATAATCTGACGGCCAAGCCCTCTATTCGTTGGTAAAAGAGTAGCCCAAGAATTGGCGGTGAGTGGTGACGACTAGCTACCTTCCCTCTAGTCTTTCACTACTAAATTCGTTGGTAAAAGAGTAGCCTAAGAGTTGGCGGTGAGTGGTGACGACTAGCTACCTTCCCTCTAGTCTTTCACTACTAAATTAGGGACGGCTAGCGCAGATAGTCCTCGTGTAGTTTTTTCAAAACAAATTTATTTCAAGAACTTAACAGCGCGAGAAAAGTTTACAATTTGAGTAAAATAATTAATTAGATAAATAGATAAAGTTTTTGAACTTGGCATAATCTAAGAAATTAAATGAATTAAAATAATTTTATAAAACAAAATCACTGGAATATCAGGATCAAAATCCGAAAATCTAACGTGTAGAATAAAAATAGTCATTATTCAGGGAGGCGGGTAACTATGCCTATGCCGAGGTTTGGATCTGTAAAGATTTAGGTATTTGTGTGTGTAGGGGACAGTGGGGGGAGGACGTGAGTACCCCAAGAAAGCCTGATTGGGTGCCATGTCTTCTACACCACCATTGCCTAAACTGAAAAAAAAAATCAGGTTATGCATGAATTAAATAACTTACAGTAAACTTAATGACAGGATCGACTTACGTACTTGTGTAGTGTTTTATAGAAGTGAGCACGGCCGTGTAGTAGAGAAACTCCAAGGTTGAGCGGGTGTTATCAGTAGGAGTAAGATGTCATAATATTATCTGCATAAAGTTCAACTGAAACTGTTATCAGGCAATGATATAAAGCATAAGACAGAAATATAAAACATTTACGGTTAACTCAATTTTTAAGAGCATACAAATTTTTGAATTGAAAAAGTAATACTTTCCAGTGTACTAGAATAAGACAGTCAACACTCTCTTGTAAGAACCTCGTAACACACATTATTTAGAATCACTAGGCCTTATTTATATACGATATATTGTTAAGTAAAACCTGCTATAACAGGAAAACATACGTCTGATAGTTAGCGGTATGTTCGTTTACCAAACAGTATAAACTGTAACCATAAAATTAAAGGTGGTATCAGGTAGTTTGACACCAGAAACCAACCTTGTTCTTGCTGCTCTTGGTATTTATGATATGCTGTGAGGAGCGTTCTCTTTAATATCTAAAGCATATTTATGTGTTGAATTAACATTGCATTAAATTTCACATTGAATTTTTTTTTTTTGTCTTTCATTAATGTGATTTATTTTGTATTGTTTTAGTTGAAGTAAAAAAAAATACTCTTGGATTATAGATATATATATATATCAGGCTGTGTAAATTTATGTGTATGATTTGAGTAGCTCAAGACGTTTCATCACAGGCTTTCTGTTGCGTGATAGCTAAGCTGTGTTGGATATTATTTTGAATTTCAAGGTAAGGTAAGAATTTTGACAGTGTGGCAGCGGCCTCTATGTTTTTTGTTTTTTTTATTGGTCATATCATCTTAAAGTGCAACGGGTATTTAGCTTTCACTGTGAAAAGGCCATTATCGTTCTTTAGAGCCTCGCTATGAACCTTCAGGCGCTTACTCTACAACGCCTGATCATCCTTATCCATCTCTTGGGCAAAGTCAGTACATTGCTGCCTGTGAACGAGGCTATGAATCTGCGTATGATTCATCTCCTGAACGCAAACCACCACCAATAAGTTATTCTACATCTCCACGAAGGAGAATCGAACATCAGAGTTCATTTGGTGGTTACAGCGCCACCTGGTACGAGGATCCTTCATATTACAGAAGTCAAGTTTATAGACCTCGATCCCGAAGCATAACTCCTGTGATCGACGAGGAAGCCAGGCATGTAAATTAAATATATTTTCTTGTAAATCAAATTAAAATAACACCTATAAATCTGATAAACAATATATTGATTGAAATGAACATAAATACTGCTATATTATGCAGGTTTGTTTAGTATCATCGTTCTATTACAAAAAAAAAATGTTAAGTATTATTGCCTCTACATGATTTAGAAGTAATCTAAAACATTTTAATATACAGTGTAATTTACATTTTAATTATACTTGACGATTGCATCAACAGACATTTAAATTTCCAATTTGTTCGAAGTATTCGATGTAATTTAAATATATGCATTTCAGATTAATATCATTCCAACAACAAATTACCTGCATGTTGTATTAGGGTTATGTACATATAGTAATAACAACTCAGTTGTTGATCTAATAGTAGGATATTAATGGATCTTATAAGTTGTTGCTTAGTTTCCATAAGAGTGTGATGTTTGTAGGTATTTATACTAACATTTTGAAACTTGATTAACAATAAAACAGGCACTTTGAATTTCCCTGCAGTGGAATTGATACACCACATAGTGGAATGTGTTTTAATAATCTGTTGAAAATGACGAACTGTTGGACCATAAAATGCACATTAATTTATTAGGTACACGAATCATAAGAAATATGCAGGGTATTTTTGCAATTAACTTACAAACTTAAGCTAATCTTAAAGACTTAACATGGAAAGGAAACTGTTTTTTATATAATTGTTATGGTATGAACGCCTTTTTTACAAGCTGGCGAAGCATTATTATAATTATAATTGTCATAAGACATTAGTATTAAGCCTATTGTATTTTTAAACACTACATTCTTCATCTAGTCCCTTGGGGATTTTTAAGAATTAAAAGGGTGTATAATAATAGTATTCCAACCACACCACATTTCCCATAGCCACTGCTGATGACGCGTTTCACTTAATCCAGAGCTCATCAGGCTGGCTGGGATGCATGATTATAGTCGTACTTTTCATAAAACTTTTCATAATGAACTAGGTAAATAATATAGTGTTTAAAAATACAATGGGTTTAATATTAATGTCTTATGACAAGTATAATTATAATAATGTGTCTTGTGTATTTTCAAGACTCAATAAATTTAACTCGAAAATGCTTCAAGAATAAAGAATGTGTCAGATGTGACTTCTCACGTTTCATACTTAATCATGTCGGGAAATAACAATATTAAACTAACTCGTCTGCTTAAGTTTAAAACAAATACTGCTTTCAAAGTTGATTAACAACTTGATAGCTCGACTTAGGGCTTGGCATGGCCTGATGACTAGGGCGCTCGAGTCGCAACTTACCGGTCGCGGGGTCGAAACCCGGCGCTTAACGTGCTTGCCCTTTCAACCATGGGGCGTTATAATGTATCAGTAAATCCTATTATTCGTTGGTAGAGAGTAGCCCAAGAGTTGACTAGCTGCAGTCCCTCTTCAAAATTAGGGACGACTAGCACACATAGCCCCTATAGAAGCTGGACACCATATTCAACAAACCAACACGCCCGAATTAGGTAATTAATGTGCCTAATTATGTAATTTTTTAATTATTATAATTTGTTCTAACGTCTATCTTTAATTTTCTTTCAATTTGCTGTTGAGTCTCTTTAAAAGGACAAGCAGTTTTACCACCAATATATTTTCATTTAGAAAAAGGATGGAGTTTATGGAGCATCAGTTAGCAAGTCTAACGGGATTGGTCCAGAAGGTGTTGACGACTCCATTGTCTAGACAGCAGTCTCACGCTGAAGAAGTAGTTCCTACACGTGATAACGAAGTATTTAAAGACTCCGAAGGTACATAGCCTGTGCGTTGTTGAAATTAGAACAACAGCAAAAAATGTCGTGCATTGCAACAAGGATACGGTCATTTTAGTAAATATTTTCTGCCTTACCATTTTCTCACCTGTGTTTTAAAATATTTGTGCATTAATTGAAAAGAAAGATACGGTTCTAACTGATTCACTTTTCTTAGTACAATTGCATACATAAATGTTTCACAGTTCACATAAGTTTGAACTTTATACCAGATTGTTTATATGCTTCTTTAAACTCTCTGGAACCGAATTAGTCCTGTTTATCAAATCAGTTTTGTCATTTTGAGATATGTTACACATTTTAAAGGTGGCTCAACCATCTTATGAAGTTAGGACTTTTTCTGAATAGATCAAAAAAGAGAGGGTGGAGATCGAGCCTGCGACCTTACTTACCGGGCAGACGTTTCAACCAACCAAGTTGTAATATTTGAAATGCCACAGGTCATAGTTGAAAATTTTCATTGATTATGAAGGATGAAGTTTACAAGACTCTTCAGCTACGGTTTACAGTAATATTATCACTATAGCTTCGTTAACCGCTATGTTAATCGGTTTACAGTAATATTATCACTATAGCTTCGTTAACAGCTATGTTAATCGGTTTACAGTAATATTATCACTATAGCTTCGTTAACAGCTATGTTAATCGGTTTGCTGTTACCTATTTATCTATTTCTGAACCAAATCCCTGTTTGTAACTAATATAATCGTTTTGTGGTCAGTCGAGACAAAAAATTGAGCTTTTTAGTCTAAATTCAAAGCGTTACTTCTGGCGCAAGCCCAACACAGCACATCCTAACTGTTAAGTATGGTGGTAGCAGCATCACGTTATGGGGATGCTTCTCATCAGCAGGGACTGGGAAGCTTGTCAGAATTGAAGAGAAAATGGATGGTGCAAAGTACAGGCGAATCTTAGAGGAAAATCTGCTTGAGTCACCCAAGAATCTAAAACTGGGTCGAAGATTCGCATTTCAGCAGGACAATGACCCGAAGTACAAGGCCAAAGCCACAGTGGAGTGGTTTCAAAAGAAGAAAGTGAATGTCCTGGAGTAGCCCAGTTAAAGTCTTGATTAGAAAATCATAGAAAATTTGTGGCGAGACTTGAAGATTGCAGTCCATCAACGATCCCCAGCGAACTTGTCAGAATTTGAGCAATTTTACCAGGAAGAATGAGCAAAAGTTACATCATCCGATTGTGCAAAGCTGGTAGAGGCCTATCCAAAAAGATTCACAGCAGTAGTTGCTGCCAAGGGTGCTTCCACCAACTACTAAGTTAGGGGGCTGAATACTTATACAATCAGCAAATTTCAATTTATGTATTTTCTTTGAAGGTTTTTCTGACATTCATCTTCTTTCACACACAACAGTGTTAAGTTTGATCATTAGAGTTTTGAATAAAAACAAGTTCATTAAAAAATTATTGACATTATTTGTATTACATCAAAATGTGACATTATTGCTAGGGGTGAATGCTATTGCTAGGCACTGTAAATATCACTGTAGCTAATGCCTTAGAAAGTAATGTTAGATCCTTTACATAACGAGAGTTAGCCGATCACGAATTACTTGCTGAAGTTTGTATATCTATATTATTTGGGTACAATTACTAAGACTCAGTACAGTATACCAAACTGATACTGATCCTATATGTAAGTTGTTTTTTTTTTATAATATCTAGATAAGTATCCTGTACCTGAAAGAGAATTGACACGACATTCCTTTAGAGGTAATTTATAAATCTTAATTTTTTTATCTAAAACAATTAATTTTGGATACCAAAGACAGCGTATATTTTATCATGGATCTAATTATCATAAATTATAAGATTTGTTTTTTTTTATGAACTTGAAATATTGCAATTATAAAAAAAGATACTTTTATTGATACAATGGAATTCATTCTAGTTGACATGTGGGCTGTTTTCTAACTTTAAAATGTTGTTAAGAGTTTTGTTTCTATACGTAGTAAATTTTATAATAATCAATCAGGTTAAAATTTAAGTAATCGAGTAAACATGGATGAACCTAAAGTGTTGTTTCATACAGTGCATTTTACTTAATTTAAAATGACACAAACAGACTTGGTATCTTCAAACAAACAAACAAACAAAAATAAACATAAACTGGTGTTTTGTAAATAAGCTTTCTTAACAAAAGTCCGTAAACAAACTCAGATTCGATCTTAATCCTAGTTGGTCGTTTTCTCTAGCTTTTCAAGTAAGACATTTCCTAATTACTTTTAATTTCTTTAAAGAGTTCTGTAATTAAACGCTATAACCAGTGAGCTAAAATAAATCAATTTTAGACAATAAGAGACGCTATAGTGTATAAACTTAAATATGCTCAAAGTGATGAAAGCTTTATTGACAAACATTTTTGTTACTATATCACTATTGGTTGGTTTGTAATTGGGTAAATTTCTCTAGTTATTTACACTACACCTAGATGTAAAAATATAATTAATTACATTTTACACAGCGACACAATAGTAAGGTATGAATTTATCTTTGGTACGTTCATTCTACACTAGACCTTAGAATTTGATATTTTAAAGTCGAAACTGAAAACCAGGTGCCGTCAGCGAAGTAAACTCCGCAGCTCGAAAAAAAACTCAACTTCGAATTATTTTTCATATTTTCAGAAGAAAAGTCCGTGTCTTTCTCAGAAGATACTAAAGATGTTACAGATCGCCACTCTTCGCCAGAGCACACTTGTAAGTCAGTTTAGCTCTGTTGTAAAATTAAACTAATTGGGGGGGGGGGAGGATTTGTAGAAAATTGTTGAATTGACATTAACCTTTTTTCATAAATTCGAAAGTGGATTGATCATACATGTGTTTCTATAAGTGAACATCTCACTTGCTCTCTGATAAAAACCTTTTCAAAGCAGCTTTCTCGACAAAGTTGTAGTTCTTTGTGATGTTACATAGAATTTGAATTATTTGGGTCATTACTCTATGTAATTCTCAGTTTACTCTGATTAGTTAATGTGTCTTTTTTTACAGCTGTTATTATAAATTTTGATTAGTTAATGTGTCTTTTATTACAGCTGTTATTATAAATTTTGATTAGTTAATGTGTCTTTTATTACAGCTGTTATTATAAATTTGATCAAAAATTAACTATCTTAAAAATGATTTTAATAAAAACATTATTATAGCCTGAACAAAATAAGTTCTTGAATATCAGTAGTTAACGTCAGATTTGGTGTATCTTATAGATACGACTTAATATTTACATTAATTTACATCAAATGATCAATATATTTTACACATGCAAATAAATGGAGTCTTGGGAGAGGTCTTTAAAAGTGACTTGTTACAGTAGTGTATTTAAAATAGGTTATACTTTTAATAACTCTAATGTTAGTAACAATATAGATTGTAAATTAGATAAAAAGACATTTTTTGGTATAATATAAATAAAGACCATTTTGGGAATTTTGCCTTAGAGCTTTACCTAGAAGAAGTATAATAAATTGAAGCATTCGTACTACTACCTGCTACAGAAGTTTAGTTAAAAACATTCAAGAAGTATGCAAAATCTAGTCTAATTCCTTGTGTAAATAAATCTGTTCTGCATATAAAGCCTAGTGTAATTCCTTGGTTAAATAAAGCGGTAAATGTATACAATTTAGAATGTGATCTTACGCATACACTCTGGTTAAATAAGATAAGAAAATAAACAGAATTTTAGTTTGAAAGAAACTAGTAAGAAAAAAAATCAAAATTTCATTGTATAAAACCTATGCATTTTTTAAATAAATGTCGATTTTAACCGTTGGGGATTTTCAGCAGTTTTATTTGTTACGATTTTTTATACTGAACTTAATAGTCTTGTCTACTGTTTTCCAAACAATTTGAGAAACAGCTTTTTAAAGGAAATGAAAGGCCTGTCACTGCTGAACCATTTAAGATTTATATGTTTCTGTAGAAGCGACCTGCAAATGAATGTATTGAAAAGAAAAACCCCTTTTAAAATGATCACATCTTCAAAACTATTTCTCCTTAGGGAATAAAATTTCATTGAGAGTCATAAGTTTTATACAGGAAAGTATAGAAATGGTACAGTGTGTTTTAAAACTATATTGCACTGCACACTGTTTTTCTCGTAGACTAGCGTTTCTTTCATTTCTCTCTCTCTCTCTCTTTCAACAATGCAAGACTGTTGGTTTGAATAAAAGGCGTGTTAGTATGCAGGATAATGTACGTATCAATGACCACTCTTCAGAATGGATTATGTATTCAGTAATTCCGTGTCCAAACTTCCCTACGTAAAACTTATGATTCTCAGTGGGCTACTAGTGGAGTTTGTTTCCCGTAGAACAACAGGTTTTTTTTTTTGTAAACTATAGTCATTATAAACTTGGAAATCCTTCATAATCACCCAATGAATTAAAGTGTTCAGTTTGTATGTTTAATATTTCAGCTTAACCTCTAGAGTAATATACGTGTTTATTATGTATTTCACGAGGGAAGGAATGTAAAAGTACATTTTCATTGTTTTTCCATGTTGCACACTTCTCGAGGAAGGTTTTTAGTCGTTTCATCCTGGCCATAGGGACTGTTTAAACAAAAGAGTTAGAGTGTAAAGAGCTAGAATTATTAATCTGGCCCCAGTGCGTAGAATTAGTGTAAGATAGAGAGGAGAAAAGGGCAATAATTCACATTCGGGCACTTTTTTCCAACCAGATCCAGATAAGTGTCTATGAAAATGTATTCTAACAAAGTGGTGATAGCTGACTACTTAAGCGTGTCGAAGTCGCCATAGAAACGGTGTTGAAAATAAAGATTTGTTAATTTTTGTCAATAGTATGTTGCAATTTAATATACTTAAGAGTAAAGAACGGTATCGATGTATATATTTTTGCTTACCCTCAGGGGAAGACTCTGCTGTATTACGTTTTACTAAAGATACTGGCTATTGATATCCAGTTACTAACATATGCTTGTCACCAATTCTTCATTATATTCATAGTATACGTTAGTAATACTAAGGTGGGTTAGTCACTCGAATGAAACAGAATTTGTCCATTTCGAGATACTTCCAGTTGAAAGGAATTCAGTCTTATTACTTATGTATCGATATATTGCCCCGTGACAAAGTTATCATCCAAAATTCACGACTAGGTTTAATAATGAAGACAGAGTCAATATTAGGATGGAAAATATTTTATTTGCAGATGCGATTTCTTTTAGAATAGACTCATCCCATCATCATCAAGTTTGAAAACGATGTGTGTGAAGGTATTTTAAAACAAGTGAGACAAAATCAGGGTGATAGTTATAAACAATGAGCACATAAACACTTCTTTGCACGTCAAATATACAAAGTATACAATCAAAACATTTTATTTTTATGAACGACCATTTGCGATGGCAGTATATATTTACGTAACGTAAATTTTGGATACAAGAGATTTAAATCTATCGTTATTTGTCAAAACTCAATTTAGAAAAATATTTTAGTTGGAGGTACTTCTGTGGGTTATATAGATCAGGATGTATTGTTTTGTTTTTATAATTAATAAGCTAGTTTTCTAGTAAAAAAGTTCAACTTCAAGGCCTGAAAATTAAGTTGTAATGATGGTAAAGCTATTAATTGATATATTTTGACCTGTGATTTATCTGGATTATCGAGTCTTCTGAATGACAGGGTGTATTAGGTAAAGGCCGGTTCTATGTACTGAATATCCCTCATTGTTCATACATTGGGTGTAACTATTGTATCATTTTCATAATATATGTAAAACAACAAACGAAGAAATGTTGATAGTTGGTCTTTATTTATACCGAATTAAATTTTTATTCGGACATTAGGCTTACAACTAAGTTTGAGATGAATCTTGGGTAAAATTTTTTTTATTAACGTGGAGATATATTTTTATTAATAAATAAGCACTGAGAACCCTTAAAAATTAAGCATATAATAATAAGAAATCTGACAGTAGTGCATAGTTTGATACTAGATTAGAATTTGTTGTTAAGGAACTTGGGTGTGAAATTACTTGGAACATCTGTTTGGTAGCTATGCGCAAACTTTCAATGTCTGAGCGTGACCTTCTGGTTAGCGTGCTAGACTGTAGATCTGAGGTTCCTTGGTTTACGCCTCGTTACACCAGAAAAATTGCACTCCGCACTTTGAGGCTGTGGGTGTATTATAAGAGTAATGGCCAAATTTCACTTTTTTATCCTAAGAATAGCAGTCTAAAAGTTGGCGGTGGGTGGTTTCACTAGCTACCTTCTCTATAGTCTATCACTTAAAATAAGTCTCTAGCAACTTTGGGAGAAATTCAACAAACAAACAAAAAGGTTTTTAAGTTTAGTCGGCCTCTTGAAGAGAATATACTTATGCACAAATATTTTTTTACTGAAAATTTGGAAGAAGATAGTGTAAGTGTGGCTAATAACTGTTTACTTAGGTTTTCGTGTTGGTTAGATATATATTTACTTGTTTTACTCTAAGGATATGTATACGACTGAGTTTTGTTTTGTGTAGTATTTTTCATCTTAATGTTCTTTCGCTTGAATATTATGGATTTTCTTTTATTGAGTTACATAGCTTTAACTTCTTCGACAGTTATTAAACATTTCATATTCTCGGATTAGCGTATTCGGCCTTGTAAATCACAATAATGTGCTATTGTAATAATATTATCATGAAAACTAACTTTCTTTTCTGTATTAAGTAATTTATTTGGACTATCACCACGTATTTCTAGTTTTTAATGTCCAAGCTTTCGGCTTAATTACCTAAGCCTTCTACAGGTGCGAGACGGTTAATCAAAACTTTCCTTTCATTACCTGATAGATCTTAACAATTCAATTTACTTTGAACTTTGCTGGAGCATAGCGGACTAAATGGTGGTTTTATATATCACTGTTTGCATACTTAGCTGCGGTGCATGACACACTTCTGTAAATATACGCTGGCAAACAATGACGCCGTCGACTGTTTTCACTTGAGAAATATACATTGCTACCAAAAACTATCCATTATTATTAGTGGCGGCTCTAGTTCAAAAATTGAAGGGTGTGTAATAAAAAAAATTGCGCCCTTTTTCAGATTTGTATATTTTCTATTTATTTTTCTGTGGTTTTCAAAATTTTAAATGATTTTTAAAATTCAGAATAGAGAGTACAAAAAACAAACAAACAAAGACTAGTCTTTAAAAAAAATGGAACTTTACGAGCCTTTAGCATGGTAAAACTTTTCCTTAATTAATCCCATATTAATTTCTCTGGCCATTTTATTTTCTAACAAAATTATCTAGACATTTTAATCTCTCTTGTCCCATTGTGGAACACAAAAATGTTTTTATCCACTTTAGTCTAGAAAACGATCTTTTACCACTTGCCAGACTAACGGACAAACTTCTGGAAAACTTTAGTTTTCGCATATATAAAATATGACCTTATCTGGAGTTGAATTTTCCGGTATTCGATATGATATTAATTTAAGTTCTGCACACAAACGATCACCACAAATATCCCTTTTCCCTTGTCATTTTTTTTCTACATTTTTGCGCCCCAATAATTTTGCGGTGTGTTCTATGAGCCCTTCCACCCACCTTGGGTGGGCCCTGATTATTATCACAAAAATATATAATTTATGTAATATTTCATACACTGGTTGTTCTTATCTATATTGAAAGAGTGGTTAATAAACTAATAAAATGTATAATTGCTAACATATGGTCGATAAACTTAAACATAACATGACATACTTACGTCATTGAAATACCGTCTAAATATATATATATACCTAATAGTATATTTTAAAAGAGTGAGGTTATATTTGAATTACATTAATGAATAAGATTTCTCGGAATCTTAGTGTTGAAACTGTTTCTATATTGTTGTTTTAGCTGAGAGGCCTACCAAGCCGGCTATCAAAGCTAGATCCATATCTAAAGGTAGGACTATTTCTTACAATGTTCGAACTGGAGTATTGATAGTTTAGAAGATTATGTGTAAAGTCATGACATACTAAGTAACTTGTCCTTGAGAAAACAACATTGATAAACTCCTTAACCTCTTTATTGTCATTCATTGCATAAATCGCGAAAAATAAATTAAAGAAAAAACTCTAGCATTGAACTGTTATTTCCGCAAAACTTAATATTAATAATAAAGACAATGCAGAATTTACCACCTCAATCCGGTTGCTGACTTAGCCAACTAATTGGTTACTTAGGTGTGACGTCGTGCTTTGATTAGTTGCCAAAGCAGTTTATTGGTTCTAAAATATATTTTAACAACTAATTAACCAATGTTGCTTTATTGGTGACTATTAACAAACTTTGTTCATTAAAGTTGTGCATTATATAATGAAAAATATTAAAAGGATCATACTAATATCTTTAGTCCCTACTTGCTAGTGTTACAATACATTTTTTTATCTTGTTTTGCTGAATACTTGAATTTTGTTATTTGTTACCCAAGCTTTATTGAAACACCAAAATAAAAACATTTAATCATAATAACATACCGGAGAAAATTTAATTCGACGAAAACATTTTTTTTTGCTTATTCAAAGCTCTACATTCAAGGTTCAATACAGCTCTAGGTATGCAATTTATTAAACATTTTCTATGCATCCACGTACCATGTGTCATAACTCCCATGAATTATGTACGTTTATTTACATTTATGATGAATACAAATCAGCCTGTTCTTCGGTAAATCTTCGCTCTACTTTTTTCCACGTGTTTTCCACTTGTCTCTATCTTCCTGTATTTGTGTTTGATCTTTCATGTATACGAAATTTCATGTCAACCATAAAATTGAAGTTGTCAGTTAGTTCACTGTAAACAAAATTACATTTATGCCAAAACCCCTATTATTCTTGACACCGCATAGTTTTGATGCATTCTATTTAAACGGAAACGTGTGTGGAAGAACAATCACTGTAAAAAAAAATCGTTACTTTTATTTTATCGCACGTTTTTACTAGTGAAAGACTCGCCATAAAAACTGATTAATGTGATGCTACTCGTTATATAGAAAATAAATTGTCTTAATAATAATAATAATAATTTCATAACCGTCTGAAATGTACAATAAAATAAACAAGAAATATCTCAGTGTCGGTTCAATAACGTCAGTAACAACATGGGGGTAGTAATACACTACAAATTGCACTATTTTCTTCTTTGGTCAGTAAATGTATGTGCTTAGGTATTGTTGGCATGTTATTTCATTTTCTCTATTCACATTTTACTTTAATTTTTGTCACTTTATCTAAAGTGATGTATATACTTCAGAAATAAAAAAAAATCTTCCTTCTCCTTCTCTGAACTTTGACCTTCAGAAAAAGACGACCGACCACCTGGTGGTAAACCCAAACCTCCCCCTAAACCTACCTCTCTACTTTCTACGCCAGCGGAACTCAGGCGTTACGAAATTCCTAAAGGTATATATATTTCTTCAAGTCTATAGGCATCTGTCACTCTTTCAAAAACTAGGATTCTTTTCATCTATTCTTTGCTTTCTTCTTCTTTTGTTTAGTTTCTTTTTTATCTCGTATCGAACACAGTTTATGTCTCCTAGATAGTGAGACAAAATATTAAAGAAAATGATCATTTTAAAACGATTTCTTTCAGAAATTTGTAAGTGAAATATTGTTGTTTAACGTGTCATTGAAGAAGATAACAATGATAGTAATCCTTTTAGGCATAATTACTAATACTAAAATATGCTCGTTCAAAACAAGTTTTCAAGTAAAATGTAATAAAAAAACACCCATGCAATATTACAAAAATAATTTATATATAAAACATATTCCATGAGAAATCCACAAATATATGAAGAGAAAGAAGAAACAACAGTCAAAATAAAAATAATTAAAAACCACAGCTTATTTCAATTTTAATACATGGCACATTTTCTGTGACAAGCGAAAAGATGCTTGTGGTACATAAGATAAAAAAAAGTCAGGCTAATGGTGGAATTTTTTTTAACACGTGTGAGCAAAATTTTAAAGAAATGTAACTAAGAGTCATGTGGATAGCGCAAAAGATATATTTTCTGTATTTTTTAATATTTATGTACGAGAGTGTATTTTTTACTACTTCTGTTTTAACCCTCACGTCAGTGTATAAACAAGAACACAATACTTACAAAGGCGAAAGTCATAGTGTATTTTATGTGTACTTGTTTATTTCATGGTATAATCATGACTATTGTCATGGCTGTTTTAAAAGAGCAATTTCACAAAACATTTCAGTTCATGATCTCAGCCCTGAGCTCTGCTCAAGGCTTCGCTACCTCAGGCGACAGACCAGAGATCTACAAGTTGAAGTGCGCAGTCTCCGAAGAATGGCCCAAAACCAAGCTATATCTGCCAGAGATAGTGTTCGTGATACGTGCCTAAAGATTAAGGTAATTCATTCTCTTCTAATAGTATTAAAACAGAAAGTAATTGTGACTAGACTGTGTTAATATGTTTAAACTAATTTCTAAGTAATGTGATTAGTTGTTTGTCTGTGCTGGTGCTGATATTTTTAACCTGAACAACACTATATGTGAACTTGAGCTACACAGCTCAGTCAGAAACCCCTTGGACTCGTGCACAATTGTTCCTAATATAAACCACTAAAAAGATTCAGCGACACCTATCGCCAGAGGGCTTTATATGGCTTTCAACTGAATAAAGAGATTAATGGTCACATTTCTAACGCACTTACAACGGAAAGTGCGGAGAATTTTCAATGGTATTGTGGTACGACCTTTGGAACTTTCGTAACGTAGCCCGGTACAGCTAACCACTTGGACAAATCCAAGTTCTCTGTCATTAGGATGTTTGTGTCGTATGTGTATGATTGCAGCTCACTTGTAAGTGTAATTATAATATTAAATATTTTATTTCAATAATTATACAATAAAAAATCAAACTATGCCAGAAATTTTTCAGATAGTATTTATTTTCAACATTATCCTTGAAATCATATAGTGAAGTTTTGAAGCATACGAAATTATAAAAGGTTCAACGAGTTAGGAAAAAATACCTCGTTTAATTAATATTTCAACATATTACATTATCGAAGACATGTTATTGTATAGACTCCTTAAGATACCGGAAGATATCTTTCTTAACCGTATCCCATTCTTAAAGAACTATGGTTCCTAACAGATTCGGCCCGGCATGGCCAGGTGGTTA
>NW_013665610.1:4404682-4409797 GCF_000517525.1 Limulus polyphemus
CGCAGATAGCCCTCGTGTAGCTTTGCGCGAAATTCAAAACAAACAAACAAACCTAACAGATTCACAGATGTAGGCAAAAATTACATTGGCTCATGCCAGAGATGTTCAATCGAATAGAGATCCAGTGATGTTGCTATCCAGGGAGAGATGACTAAAGTCACTCGTACACTCTTTATTTACCAATTTTAGATAACAGTATGCTGTGATTGTTACATTATCGCTTGTGAAGATCGAGCCCTTGTCTCTATCAAAGTATAAAAGCAGCATTTTGTGATGGACAAGGCTAGAAACAACGTATACGTGCAGTCTGGATGCTATTAAACTTTCCAAAGGAACTAAGGAGCTCAATCCATTCCATTGGAACATTTCCCAGATAATTACACTGACTCCAGAAATACGCACTTTCGGAACAATACAAACTGGACCAAGTGCTTCTAAATACACTATACGAATCAAATTGACAAAACTGATATTATCACTATTTTTTCAATGTAGTTGCCTTTCATTTCGGGAGGGTCAAACGCATCCTAGTGATTAGCTATGGATCAGAGAATCCAAGGTGCGAGTCCGCGATATTCCGCTGAATACGTTTCACACGCTACTTAGTTAGGAACATATCATTTTAAGCGGCGAGTGCTTCTGATTGGTTAAGCTACTCATCCTCTGGTTAGATGTCTAAATACAGACAGATGCCTTGTAGTCTCTATCCTGACATTTTAGGCCACGTGTCTGGTAAACTACAGCTCTGGTTGAAAATACCGTTTCAAACACTAAAAAACTCATAAATTCAAGCATAACTTGGGCAGGAGTAGAATTGGTTTCAAATTTACTGGAATTTACAGTGTTGCTTGTCCGACCAAAGTAACAAAATATAGTTTTCGCTTTATTGAAAATAAATAACAACAGGAAATCTAATTTCTTTATACACTTTTAAGGTTTTTCTTTAGAACAATGCTACTGAAATTTTCAAAGCGGATCATTATATAAATATTTTATTGAATACAGATCGTGTTATTCATGTCACTTTATGACAATTACATGGTGAACGTTTGTACACTTATTTGTTTTTTTCTGTATGGCACTACTCTGGTGTACATTTCTTTTAAGTTGGATACTAATGTAACAATAAAAAGAATGACAGATGGAATTAATTATCTCCCAATCAAACATATTGTTAGCTATGTAAAAGTTTATGAAGACAGTGTCATACTTTAAGACGATCCGAAATATGTGCAAAAAACTCATCATTACGCAATCTCATAATGAATGTGTGCACATATATATTTGTTAGCAAAACCCTGAATAAAATTTGCAAAAACCAACATATAAAAAAAAGTCTTGGGAATGGTATTCTTTGATTTTAAACAAGTTATTTTAACATCCAACAAGCTATCTTCGCCGCCAGTTAAAACAGGGGTCATCATTCATGTGTAAATATTGGTTACTTTTCATGTTAATCAAATACTAAAGCTTTACTCTCAAGTGAAGATTAGTTGTATACTTTTAGCGTTATAAAGTATTGTTCCCAGTCAGGGTCAAGACCATGACGAGCTATGTTCTTTTACATAAAGAGTTAAGTGTAATGATGAAAAATACTGTGTGATAGATACGAGACGATTAGCCTCACAGTTAAGTTTAAATGCATAGAAAACTACTCAGACAAACATGCCTGATGTATAATGAGTAAGGTAAACCACGTCTCTCTTCGATAAATGTTTCTCTATCAGTAGCGTAGCGGTATGGGGGGGGGGGGAGGGGAACCACTCCCCTCCCCAGATGAAATCGGCCATTCAAGAATCAAGAAGCTAATCTTAAATTTCACTGAATGGTGCAGCATGTGGCTCTCGTGATTTACCGAATACAAATCTGTCCCTGTACAACAATAAATTTCTCATTGATTTAAAATTCTACTGAATGGTGTAACGTTTGCTTTACATAATGAGAAATCAATCGGTAACAAGAAATTTTGCATGCAATTGTTATTTATCAGAGCATTGTTTCCTCATTTAAAATTGTATGGAAGAAATTTTTCATAATTTGCAGTTCGGAATTTGAAAATCCAATTGGAATCGAGAAACAAGCTTTAACTTTTACCGAATAGAAATGAGTTTGTCAGTGAAAACAAACTACACGCTCCCATGTTATTCACTTTACGAATTGTTTGTTATTCAGCCCGCAACACTGATTATACCGAATGACTTTTCAGTACTGGTTCAGGTTTTCGAAAATTCAACAGTAATCAAGAAACAAGCTTTTAAGTTTTACGTAATCGTGTAGTGATTGGTCTAAAATACATAATACGAACCCAAACCGCAAAAAGAAACTTCGAAGTTATTTATCGTGTTTCATTCTACGTTTCTCAGTCTCTCCAGATCATCCCCGTCACACCAAACATGCTCGCCCTTTCAGCCGTGGGGCGTTATAATGTGACGGTCAATCCCACTATTCGTTGGTAAAAGAGTAGCCCAAGAGTTGGCGGTGGGTGGTGATGACTAGCTGCCTTCCCTCTAGTCTTACACTGCTAAATTAGGGACGGCTAGTGCAGATAGCCCTCGTGTAGCTTTGCGCGAAATTCAAAAACAAACAAACAATCTCTCCAGATCAATTAAGTGTTTACTCTATTCATTTACCGAAGAGAATTAACTGAATTAACATAGAGACCTGTTAAGTCTAGTGAATTTCCCAGTGAAATAGTTATCAGTAAGAAACCAGTGAAAACAAGACTTTGATCGATTATGACGAACAACAGACTGGACCATTTGTTAATTAAGGCTTGCGAATAGGACATCGCTTCCTATGTCGATCCAAATGATATTTTAAATAGATGAGTTATCTAGGTCGTATAGAAGGCTATATTTACGAGATTTATTCTCGGAATATTTAATGGAGTAAAGTCCAAATATAAAAGTTGCAAACGTAATTTACGAAATATTAATAATTGTGAGACCTGTATTTCTATTTCGTTACGCATGCATCACAATTTGTAGATGTAAGAGTTTGTGAATACGATTTTCACTATTTTATTGCATCCCGAATTCCATATATATACATATATAAGCTTGCGAGTTGTGACTAAACATCTTTTAATCATTTTTTTTCGTTGTCGGCCATTCGGCAAAATTTGTGGTTCGCATCCCACCCTCCAACTATAAAATAGTCGCGACCCCACTGACTAATATTTTACTTTATGAGAAGCTGCAAGGATAATAGACTTGTCCTACCAAAGGCGACCCCACTGACTAATATTTTACTTTATGAGAAGCTGCAAGAATAATAGACTTACCCAAGACCGTACTAAAACTAAGGACCATCAAATAAATCGGTTTATTTTTTTATTAAATATCGTCTATACGGCCTTGGCACTTCGAAGATATTATACAAAGAGTGGAAACACGAGCGCCTTGTTTTTCTCAAGCTTTAGGCGGCGAGCAACAATCCTGTTGACGGTTGGAGTGTATGTCTAAGAAGGCAAGGTCTTTTTTACAAATGGAGTCCTTCAATTTCTTTACCAGATTTGATGTGCACTTGAGCCAATTTCCTTGTTTTGGCCAGTAACTTTTACATGTTTTGGCAACATATTCAGCTTTTACTTCTCAGAATAAAAGTTCCTACACTTTTCTTTGGTAGGAGTGTCAATTTGTATTGAAATAGGAAAACTGTTGTAGTTCGGCACTGCAAGTCTTCCGAAACGTTATCCAGTGAATTAGGAAAATCTCGTTTTTACTGTATGGGTTGTTGCAATTGTACTACTGTAGAGCTATGAAAGAGGACAAAATGTGAACTGTTCATTATCACACTAACATATTGGAGCTTCTTCACAAGAACAGTATCTATTTACTATAAGATAGAAACATCATTAATATTTAGATTCGCCAGGACATATTACCCAGACTTTGTTACAAGTCGTACACGTCTATAACGTGGGGGGTGTTGTTTTTCTTTGTCACAGCATACTCTTCAAATTGCTCAATGCTGCTCCTATGTATTTTTATGTGCTAGAAATCCTGAACATAACTTTAGCAAAGTATTCCATAAAAAGCTAATGAGTCTACACTATAACTGATCCTCGCAATGAAATTAGTTTTGTTAGATTTGAAGAGAAACATATAAGTGATATGAAAAACACGGGTGTTTATTCTCATACGACTAATTGTATATATATATATGTGTGTGTATATTTATTTGTGCAGGAAATGCTCGTTATCACTCACTCTTCAGGTGGGCCCGCGGAGAATGACAAAAACCGTTTTAAGCATGACGAGAACCTTTATCGGCACGATGTATCGCAAGTGGAGAAAGATTTGTCGTAAGCTACCTGAGACTTTACGTTGGTATTAATAGTGAAACAATGGTTGTGGCACTTATATTAGAATGTTTATTGAAAGTGTTTATTATCTGTACTTGAAATAATGGTATATTCATTACTAATTCGTGACACTGTGAACCAAAATATTTTGTCAACTTTGAAAAATATACAATTTTGTTAAGCGCAAGGTGAACAACCCTCTTCATATTGTAGAAGTGAGAGGGTCACATCCTCTGGCCCTCCGTATATATAAATTGTTTATTTGCTTGTTATTATGCGCAAAGCCGCACAATGGGCTACTTGTGCTGTGCCCACCATGAGTATTGAAACCCGCTTTTTAACGTCAGTAGTCTAGAAACTTACCATTGAGTCATTAGGGATATATATATATAAATCACCCCTATGCATGCCAGCAATAAAGTGTTCCACCATTTTTTTGTACAAAGACGTTACTGTGTGTGTGTCTTTGGGTTAATTTTAGTTTAAAACTATATCGTCATTGACTTAAACGTATTACCCATATTTTTTGTTGATGTTTTTCTTTAAAACTTTTTAAATATAGAAAAATAAGTAAAATCTCTTGAGTTCACACAAATGTCTCCCTTGTAGTTAAACGGCTACAGATCAAGATAATATACTAAAGCAACTACAAATTTCAGTCCAACAAGTAAGTCCCCCCCCCAGTGGCACAGCGGTATGTCTGCGGACTTACGACGCTAGAATCTGGGTTTGATACTCGTGGTGGGCAGAGCACAGATAGCCCATTGTGTGGCTTTGTGCAAGTAAGATTAAGGAAACCTTTTTTTTTT
>NW_013665610.1:4410797-4417720 GCF_000517525.1 Limulus polyphemus
AAGTGAGTAAAACCGATTTAAATACTGTGATATCTAGAGACTTGGAGAGTGAGTAAAACCGATTTAAATATTGTGATATCTAGAGACTTGGAGAGTGAGTAAAATCGATTTAAATATTGTGATATCTAGAGACTTGGAGAGTGAGTAAAAGAGATTTAAATATTGTGATATATAGAGACTTGAAGAGTGGGTAAAACTGATTTAAATACTGTGATATCTAGAGACTTGTAGAGTGAGTAAAACAGATTTAAATAGTGTGATATATAAAGACTTGGAGAGTGAGTAAAACTGATTTAAATATTGTGATATCTAGAGACTTGGAGAGTCATGTAGAAGAACTACGTGGTAACGTCATCAACAGACGATGTCGTGTAAACATGAGTTCCGTTGAAAACATGGCGCTTCTGTTGAGTAGAACAAGTAAAACTGTTGCCGATCTGAAAGGTAAAAAGTTTGAGTTAGAATTAAACATGTAACTATCTGTTTATGCTAAATTCGAAGAGCTTTATTCATGGCTTATAATAAAAAACGTCTCAGAAAATGTTAACTTAATTTTGAAATTATTAAGCGATTACTACATTCTCTCCCAAATACACAATTATACTTATAGATAACGGAGAAGTGTTGTTGTGCTTACAGTTGAATATGTTTTATATATTTTCATTATAATAAATTTTCCTAACGTGATTTTTTCTTGTAGATAGAATGGGGGAAATACTCGGAGATATATTCAGTTCTTTTTTAAATGTGTTTTACAGACTAGACATTTGAGTTTTTCATCACTCCTTTCTTTGCTTTCTTGTGTGACAATTTTATAAAACAATGTGTTATAAGGAATATTTTGAGCGTTTAAACGTTAGTACGTTTCGAGTTTAGTGAATCTGCTGGAATATATGTGATAAATTCAAATCAAATCATTGTGTTTAAACTTTTTCTGTATCATACTGCTGAAGTCGAGACACATGCGCAGTGGAAAAAGGCGGAACGTATTTTCAGACATACACATTTTTTTTTTACTTCAAAGACGCAATTATGTACTTTTCCATCGTTCGAAAAAAACTCGACCCATTTTATTGTACAAGTTATTGAATTACCAACCTCAAATCTGTTTGAGTGTATTGTATAATTCGTTAAAAAGGAATGTTGGTCTCATTAGTGAACGACTGAGAAAATGCATGTCTCGTTGTTGTACAAGTTATTGAATTACCAACTTCAAATCTGTTTGAGTGTATTGTTAATTCGTTGAAAAGGGATGTTGTTTTCATTATGGAACGCTCACACCATGAACGACTGAGAAAATTCATGTCTTGTTATTGTACAAGACAAACACATTTTCACGTATACAACGATCGAACATCGGTACGTGGGATTGTCAGGGACTTTTGGAATTTCTTCGAAATATCAGAGGCTCCACATAGCCGATCCGGGACATTAACTTTAATTTTGATTTGTAATAAATATATATAGTATTCGTTACAATAAATGGTAAAGGAGTTAGCAGAACTGAATTCTAACTTCGACAACAGCCACGTGTTCAAGATATCTAAGTTGTACGTACTAATGTTCCACTGTACGTATATGACTTATCTGAAAATCAATAGGGCATCAATGATCATGCTGTTTTCTATGTTTGATATGTATATTATTGTTTGAGTGAATTAATCGTCATTCAAGCATTACCGTATATATCAAAACTAATTCATCATATTCAAACTAAAGCGTGTGTTCTGAACAAACATTTTAGAAGCTCTTAGAAAAGACTGTTCGATGCATAACCTAAAAGCTTTTATTGTTGTTGTTTGTTATTAAGCAGGAATCTACACAAATGGCTATCTGTTCTCTGCCCACTACGGGTATGTAATTGATTGAGTTTTACATATTTTTCCCTACTCAAAAATAACGATTTTATAATGTATGATTCCTAGGGTAAACTAACTTTTTAAGTTGAAAATCAGTTGTACTGTTGCCAATTTACGGGACTGTTATGCACAAAAAACAAAAATTACGATTGAGGTCATCACTTTTTCTAACGCGCTAGTGTCATGCTAACAGCTTCCTAGGTGTCATTAAATAGGGAGATTGACTTGACAAGCATAACTGACATTTTGAGCTTTGAAAATATAGGCGAGTTTGTACTTGGATGGGCTAGGTGTCCAAAACATATTATTTAATATAATGTGAAAAATATTTGACCCTATAAATTTGACCCCTATTTATTATAGTGTGGAAAATATTAGTCCTTATAAAGTCCAAAACATGACATTTAGTACAGTGTGAAAAATATTGGTCCCCATAAAAAGGGATTTTTCTTATCATAGTGTGGTTGATAAGTCCCAGAAACTTTCAATTGATCAGATGCTCACGCAATAAAAGGCATCACTACACACTTCCATCAATTTCTGACATAAAGAGCTTCGTAATCCAACTGTTTGCTAAGCAAAATCAGCAGTAAACAGCTGTGAACAGTTATCAGGATGGCACTGCTCAGCAGAGTTGGATGAGATCTTTCGGATTAGACATCGAGACGTGGAGGTCTAATACATATTTCATATATTTATGTTATCACTACAGTTTATTTTAGGATTCCAATAGCTATTGAAGCCCCTCTTACATCTGAGTTCGAAACGCATGATTTTTTATTCTATTTTACTTTTTGCATGCATAAACGTGCATGTTTTGATCTCAAAACATCATGCAATCCCTTTTTACATTCCAATATACTCGAATTTACATTTCACTCTTGCATCTAGTACCTTCTGATGATGGGTATTACTCCAAAAATGTGATGTTCATCTTGGCAGAGTTACTCTGTTTGGAAGGCGATCAAAGCGCGTATAAATTTCTTAATGCATTCTTCACATCTAATTATAATCAAAAATTGGTATAAATGCAATAGACTCACGTGAAATAGCGAAATAAATAAATTTTCAAAAGTCGGGCAATACATGTAAAAAAAAACAAGTTATCTTTTCTCACGAATTGGCTGTTAAAAGCTTTTGTTGATATAAAATTATAATCAACTTTTTGTTTACCCGAATAAAATATATTTTACTCTGCAGTACTGAAGTAATGTACATTTAATTACAACTTGTTGGCTTTATTCATTTCGTGCACCTGTAGTGCAGAATTCTTTGTTCCGGTTTTGTCACAAGACGCTTGCTTGATAAAAGAATACTGGTATGCTCAAGGACATGTTCGCAGTGTCTTTTAAACCATTTGAATAAATAAACAGTAGTCTAAAGGAAATTGTCACGTGTATTGAGTGAATAATGTTAATGCCTTTTGCAGGTATGTCAACATTTGCTCTAGTGAAACCCCAGCGGGTTGTATAAATCAACTTGTAACTTGAGGTATATGTATGTATATGTCAACAGTTTTATCGTTAAACTACGAAAACATTATCAGTCTAAAGCTGAAGTCGCATGGTTCCTGAACTGATTTTAGAGCAGTTACCAATTTTATGAGTCGCTGATTTGTATCACCTTATCTTCGCGTAGTTCACGATTCTACTAACAGTTAGTTGCCTATTTCTTATGCAGGTGTCGCTGTTGTATAATATTTTTTGAATAGGTTCGTTATTGTCTGCTTTTGTGAACAGGTATGTTTACAGCAAACGACAATTATTCAACAGTTTGAAATGGAGAAGGAAAAGCTCAGTTTTGTCTGATATCTCGATAGGTGAGTGACATAGGTAATGTTGTGAAGTGAATTCTCATACACGCAGCTAATTATTTCAGTAACCGCTAAGATTGCTTGATATACTTTAGGTACAAACAAGTCCAATCTACCAACTCTATCAATTCATCCAACATACTGAAGCTGTTTTTTGTTGTTGTTGTTGTTGTTTTTAATATCCCTGTATTGAACCCCAATGTCATATAACCAGAGCGATACCAGAGCCACCTGTCTTAAAATGAACAAATGAAGATCTTCATAAATAAATAGACTAAAGTAAACATACAAGCTACATTGTTTTATGTTGGAAAAAAGCAATTTTAGTTGTCAACAACATGAAGCTGTGATTTTTAAAATCCTTGTAGAAAATTCCATTTAGAACATTCTCAGATACATTAAAAGTCTTGTAATCAGACTGTTCCTCTGCAATTCGTAAGAACAAAAATTCCGACAATAACAAATTAAATAGTTATTTCTATGAAATTAAATTAGGGTCCACTTACTTTCTGATATGTAGCATGTTTAAGCGTATGAGTAAGATACTGGGGATTCAAGGACAGTACATCCATTAGGACGTGCTTGTGTCACGTAGCTGGAAAATAATGTGATCAATGTTACAGAATTCTCACATAAAGAAACTTTCCTTTGCCACTGTTTCGAGCAATACAACGCGCGTGATATTGTTTCAGGTTCAAAAAGTCTGACTTGTGGCCAAATTGTATATGAATCCCTTAAGGGATTAAGACATGTAATAAATACAAACTGACAAATTGTGTTATTCCTTTGGGCCCTCACACACGGTTTTCTGTTAACAACAACAAACACTTGAAGCCAGTGGTGGAGCTCCACACGATGGTAATTTTATCCATTTCTTGTTCTCGAGAGAGCAAATCCTACACTGTATTTTGAGAAAGAGTTTGTTCATAGAGTTGTGTGAATATTAGCTCTTTCTTACCACAGAAGAAGAGTTTGTTCATAGAGTTGTGTGAATATTAGCTCTTTCTTACCACAGAAGAAGAGTTTTTCATAGAGTTGTGTGAATATTAGCTCTTTCTTACCACAGAAGATTTGAAATCTGATTGTTTTTACTCCATGATGGTTATGAAACTTTACTTGGATATTATAAATGTTTCATGTAATGTGTGACAGCTTCATTTTCCTACATTAATTTGAATCAATCTCTATTGATAAGCCTATGTTTTTCTTCTTAATAAATAATAGATATTGGAAAACACTTGAATGGGCGATGGTGCACATAATATTGAAAATTAACAATATTCACGGCATGCAAAGTAGTTCAGCGACAATGTTACACTTTGTTGCCAGGCGTGACCTATTGGTTAGCCTGTTTGGTCTCTGGATCCGAAGGTTTCTAAGGCTCGCATCCCGTTTCCACAAAACTCGCTCCGAACCTTGAGGTTAGTAGTTAAGATACCGGCGCTACAGGGATTAAAGACTCCAGTGTACGATGAAGCTCCCCCATTATCCTTAATTATTTCTATAGTTAACCCAATACCCTGCGGTACCTGAGCACATATGCCAAGTTTGGTTTCACTTGCTTGTAAATACGGGTGTGAACACAGTTGCAAACATGGGGCAGAAACACAAAATCCAATGCCAAATTCGGGTTCAGTGACAACGAAAACCTATTAATAGACTCCATTATGCCTGGGTGATCTTCTTTGCGCGTTCTAGCAAAACTACGAGCTGAATTAATATAGGATCGATGGGCAATAAGAGTGACGGTCAAATCCCACTATTCAATCAGACAAGAGTAGCCCACGAGTTCTAGTGGATGCTATTGACCACCTACCCTCCCTCTAATTTATCAATTCAAAATTACAACGACTATGCGCAGAAAGCTCTAGTGTAATTCTTATCGCATTCGTGAATGAGCTGTTACTAGATCTATAAATATGCAGTATATGTATTGATTATTAACTGTTTATTATTGTATGTTGTTTGATTAATCGACAATACTGCGTTTTTATAATTAGTTTCAGTCTTTCGTAATCATGCACATCAAAGTCAGAGAACATTAAATTACAATCACGTTAAAATACAGTTTAACATCTAGAAGTTGTCAAATGTTAAAATGCTCCTCTAACTAATTTAGCTTATGTCGTTTTCCTATCGTACTGTTGTACTCATTTTCTTTTAAACTGTAATTCGACAAAATGGAGAAGATGTTCAATATGTGTGTGTGTATATATATATATATATATATATTAGGTCGTCAAGAAATTAATGTCGCATTTATTAAATGAAAAAACCCAAACAACTTATATATCAAATCAAAACATTTATTAAATGAAATAGTCTCCATTCTTGTCGATGATGCTTTTCCACTTTACAATCAGGTTGTTAATGCCCTGATTAAAGAAATCACTTGGCTTTGAAGCAAAAAACATGTCGATGTCCTCTTTAACACTTTCCATATTTGCATACGTTTTCCCATTAAGATGATGTTGCAGCGAACGAAAAAGATGGCAATCTGATGGTGTCATATCTAGAGAATATGGTTGGCGGGGGAAAACTTTCCAACCCAACTCCATAATCTTGTGCTGCGTCAAACGTGACACATGTGGACGTGGATTGTCGTGGAGAAAAAGAACGCCTTTCCGATTGACGAGTGAAGAGCGTTTCTGATGAAGGGCTTGATTTAAACGTTCCAGTTGCTGACTATAGATCTCTGCATTGACAGTTCGCTGTGAATTGAGGAGTGAGAAATGAATAACTCTTTTGATGTCCCATCAAATGCATAGCATCACTTTCTGCGTATGGAGTCCAAGTTATTGGGGTAGGAAGTGGTTTTTGTCTAGGACTGAATCATTGTTTTTAGCGTTTAATTTTCGCGTAGAAAATCCATTTGTCATCACCGCTGACAAAGTTCACATGTTGGAAACTATGATCATCGGAGAGTTCGTGAGGCATCCAAACACCTTCTTTAAGGAGTTTCCCATGTTTACGTATTGTTTCATGCAATTTCAGGGCCATTTCACGAGTGTGTTGCCCTGGGTTAGACTCAACAAGCATCTTCAGAGCTTCAGTATCAATTCCAACATGTCGGTCCCTGCCATCAGAATTGTTGAGGCTAAAGTCACCTGAACGAAATTTGCTGAACCATTATTGACACTTATGAACGTTCAAAACATTTCCATAAACTTCTTTAATATTTTTGGGGGCTATAGAGGCGTTGTTTCCCTTCTTTTATTCAAACAGCATTACATGCAGAATGTGTGTCTCGT
>NW_013665610.1:4418604-4427706 GCF_000517525.1 Limulus polyphemus
GAATTACAAAATTCCCTGTTCGTCAGAAACAATCTTCTTTCATAAATTTACTAAAAAGGAAGAGAAGAAGCTAAAACAATTTCAACTTGAAATGAACAAAATGTAAGTCCGAACTAGGTTGTTTTCATTGATGAAAACTGTAATATCAAAATTTTAAGTTACGTGCTACACACACAGGAAGAAGTTGTCTAAAGAATCTTATTGTATAATAAGAAATTGGATCCAAAAGTTGCAAGAGCTCTTTAATGGAAGCCAAAAATTAAATATTAGAGATAATGGTATTTCCAGAAAAATGAATAGCACAATAAATGTTAACCAACGTACAAATTATGGAAATAACTTCGCTTTGCCTGAGAGAAGGCATGCTATTTTTCTGTGCAATAAAAGACGATTTTAACTTTGATTTTAATGAATAATTATACAGGGAAAAAATTATATAATAATTTTTATTTAATTTATATAGAAATTGAATTTTGAAATTAACTTAATATAATAATTTTTATTTAATTTATATAGAAATTGCGTTTTGAAATTAGTTATAAATTTATTTGTGCAATTTATAAAACAAATAACAAATTTGTCATAGAAACTAAAGTAGACCAATCAAAAAGTGTCAATAATCCCAACGTCATGCAACACTAAGTATACTTTTCCAAATGCATGTTATGATTTGTTGTACAAGCTTATATGATTTTTTCTTTGAAGTACCTCGTTTAGGAACTTTAATCGAAACCATTTATGTTTTTCAACATTGGAACATCTAGAAATATACTTAAATTCTAAAAATAATTACATCTTTGCCGTTTTCAATTAGTACTAACTGTTTATTTTTCTGATTTAAATAGTTTTTGTCATATTTTTCAGCCCCAGTGGCACAGCGGTATGTCTGCGGACTTACAACGCTAGAAACCGGGTTTCGATACCCGTGGTGGGCAGAGCACAGATAGCCTTTGTGTAGTTTTGTGCATAATTAAAAACAAACAAACAAATTTTTCATGCCCTAGTAAGAAATCATTATGTCAGCTGACAGATTTCTCATATGCTATAATAAATTCATCTAAGCAAGAGAATCCACTTTTTTTACGATCCATTTTTTGCAGAAGTATACTTCGAATCATATGATATTAGGATTGATGAAAAAATATATAATTTTGATTACATAAAAAAACACGCACATACACACATCGTGTGTGTTGCAAAAGATAGATGAGTGGATGGAATGACGAACGACAGACTTGTGCACTTAAACAGACAGATTGACTAAGCGTTAGGATTGGAACAAACAACAACGGAACATAAGTTACACAATGAAAACAGTTAAATATGCCGTGATAGTATAAGCATTTATGATAGTGAAGCCCACGCAGCAGTGGAGAAAAACTCCTATCACACTTATCTTCACTGTTTGAAGCCAGCAGTGGGAATGAACTAGCTCCTGATGAGGCCAGAAAATAATAAACAAAATTAGTTATTTAAGTATAACCTATTAAAGACAAACCCCCTTGAGGTAATACATTAAACATTTGAGCCCCATAACTGTTTAAAAAACTATATCAAGAGTATAATAAAATTTTTAGAAGAAAAGGTAAAAATATATAGAGCAAGAAAAAAATATTGGAATCCACTTCTAAATATAATAATGTAGTGTAGCATCTAACTCCAACGTTAACTAGTATTCCTTTGAATTATGAAGGCTTGGTTACAGAAATATGCACGCACTAGCAAACAAAGGTAACTTGGCAAACCTAGAATATTTGAGGTATTAACACGTATGTAAGTTAAATATACACAGCTACAGATAAATAACTCACTAACATTCTTCCATATTATTCAAATTACTTTGGCACTGTATAAAAGTGCTTATATGTATTTTAGAAACGTATCTACCATGAAAAATTTAAATGATAAGAATTTTGAATCATTGAATCGTAAATAAATATTTAAGTTTATTACATATTATATTTTTCAGTAATTGTGAAATCATTAAATTTTACATAAATATGAAGAAATTTTTCTAGAAGAATGAAGTTCGTAAAGTTTAAGATATAAGTAAGTGTTCATGTTTATCAAAATATTTTGTAATCTCCTCTTAATGGTCAAAAACAATTCAGCAAACATTACTAGGAGTTTGTTTTATTCAACGGTATGTCATTGAGTTCAAAACAAATAAAATCACTTTATCTTTTAACTCTCTTGCATAATTTGTCTAAAGAAGCTGATGAAATTGTTTTCATAGTCTAAACTACTTTTTAAGTGTAGTTAAAACTGGTTAATAAATATGATATATTTCGCACCTTTCTTTTTGTAATTCACAAAATTTTGTTCTCCAGGTTATGCAGATTATTGGTAAATTTTGTCTCTGAGAAATCCTGATGCAAAAGCACATCTTTATAAAGGGTTAATGTCGTAATTTACAATTTCAACATTTTTTGGGTTGTGTTTGATATATAATATTTAATGCACCGTTAACATGGATTTCATATGTTGGCGACTTCGAAATAGTCAGTAATGCTACGATTCTTTTTTTTTTTTTTCGTTCAGTTCGTTTTCCAGAACTTCAAGATAGGATGAAAGCAAACATAAGTTCAGAGATGGAAGTCGTGAAGAAGGAAGAAAAGTGAGTTGGACCCACCTTTAAAATTACTATAATATATATTGACTACGCGATAACCCAGTTGACATCTAGATTTCGTTTTGCTTTTTATTCATATTCATTAAATTGAAACTTTCGTATGAACTGCTCCCACTCAGTTTCTAGTGAACCATTGATGATATTTTTAGTTCATTCGTAAATGAAAGTGGTTACCATGCTCGAACTGTGAATTCGAGGATTCATGATTCGTGACCCGTTGCCTCAAAACAGTGTCCCGCACTTTGGTGCCGTAGTTACGGTATAGTAATGATGATAAAATTACACTGTTCAGTCAGAAAACAAAAGTGAAAGAGTTAGCGGTGGGGACAGTTGGCTAAATCTATCAGTTCAAAACTAGAAACTACTGTGCGCGGATAGCTTTTTGTGTATCTTCGTATGAAAGTTTCGAAATAAGTTAAACAAAAGCTTCCGTTTGTTTATCTTTATAATTGTTTGTTTTTGTTTTTAATTATGCACAAAGCTACACAAGGGCTATCTGTGCTCTGCCCACCACGGGTATCGAAACCCGGATTCTAGCGTTGTAAATCCGCAGACATGCCGCTGTGCCACTGGGGGGCATCTTTATAATTAAACGATACTTGCGGAAACCTTTTCATCATATACATTCTCCAAACTGTGACGAGTCAGGTTTTTTTTTTATCGTAACGTATTTACCTGAAGAATACTTAAGGGTTTTAAAAAGCCTTTCCATTTTTCTGATTGAAAGGCACTTTTTAGGTGTGCGAATGATACAAAGTACAGTTCTGATCTGATGAATGTTGGAACATTTCTTTTAAAGTCTTTTACGAAACAGGCCATTTTGGGAAGAAATTTTTAAACAACATGAAATCACTTCTTGATTTTTTAAATTTGATTCTTTTCGGATTGAGCAATTGATTGATACAGTTACAAAAAAAAAAGAAACCTAGTTGGACATTACTTCATTGAACTTTCAGAAAAATCCCTGCACAAATGTAACTTCATAGTTGCGTTTCAAAAAATTCTTTTTTTTATTTATTTCGACTTCAGTGGACGTAATATGTCATGTATTTTTTGAGGTCAGATCCTTAAAGCTTATATACAGTGAAATCTTTCAGGATCGATCGCGTTACATTCACTCGACTTCTTCTTGAAAGGGTGGTCAGCCTCGGCGGTCTCACTAATGTTACACGTACTTCTTAACGAAACATTTTGTTATTTTACGTTTGGAAACCTGAATTACCCCTTCCACTGAATACGCTAATTCTTGAGTTAGTTTACAAGACGTAAGTTTACACTGCAGATATCAGAATTACTGTATGTAATTGTTAGTTCGTAGTTTGCTTAACGAAACGTTGAAGATGTGTGATTATTGTTTATTCCTTTCATAAAATACTGATAAGGTACTTTCCACCTACAAACGTATAATGATTTTTTAAGCGTGATAAAATCTGTCTAAAAGAGTAGAGGGGTAATATTTGATATAGATCTTAAATTACAAAACAGAATGCGCCGGTGAGAACTGCAAAACAGACCAGGTTCATTTGTTTATATATTTTGGTTAGCCTGAAAAACCATTTGGTTTTCTTATGAAAATGTAACTACAGAAATGCGTGCAAACCGATAAACAACGGACACAACTTGGATAAATTTGTATATTGATTCTGTTTCATAAACCAAGAAACAACGGACACAACTTGGATAAATTTGTATATTGATTCTGTTTCATAAACCAAGAAACAATGGACATAACCTGAATAACTTTATTTATTGATTCTGTTTCATAAACCAAGAAACAATCAGAATCAATAAATAAAGTTATCCAGGTTATGTCCGTTGTTTATGGGTTCATGAAACAGAATCAATAAATAAAGTTATCCAGGTTATGTCCTTTCATGAACCCATAAACAACAGACCATAACCTGAATAACTTTATTTATTGATTCTGTTCTTCCATACCATAATCATATTTTATCGATTATCCTTATAAGTATCTTGTGAATTTCATTTCTGTGACTTCATTTCATTAATTTTATTTCTTTTCTTCAGATTTCTTAGCGACGAGCCAGATCGACTAGAAAATGCTCTTAAACGATGTAAGAAGCTAACAGGGACATTAGTCACGCTCAAACGGTAAGAGCCCAAATACAATTAAATACCCACTGAGACATAAAAGAATTCTCAACTTTCTTTTTCTATTAAATAATTTAAGTACTGCTTCCTTTTTTTATGTCGTCAGATTGTTTATAACACGATTAAAAATTTGCGACATTTTTTTTTCTTGCAATTGTAAGCATAGGTGGCTGTGTTTGGATTCATGTTCTTTAATTAGTTAAATACCAATATTGAAAAATATTCTTTTTATTAGAAATGAAGGTGTAAGAATTAAGAACCAGTAAGAACATCAAAGGATTTGCCTCTATGTTGTTTTGTTATATACCTTTCTTAATTTGATTTCAATGTGGTGTTTCCCTCTTTTCAATAATTTACTCGTTAATACAGTTCTACGAAATGTTTTTCTCTAGTATTCGGCTTTTCATTTCCAGACTAGCCTCTGTACAAGAACAGCGGCACACAGGTGCTCAGTCAATGCCTGAAAAATCACTGTCTGCTGATGGATCCCATTCCAATGGGGATGCTCATACTGCCAAAGTAAGGACCATTGTGTAACACATCAGTACTCAGAGTGAGTCAACCCTTCCTGTCTTTCTGAACCTCTCAACCTCTTCCCTAATACATCCCCTCTGGGTTAGGACATGTCCTACTATCAACCCCTGGACATGATCCACCTTACAAAAATAAATGGATATAACTACGTGGATGCTACGACTCAAATATAAAAATCAATTATATTTATCATAATAGAATGGTATTAAGTTTATTGTAATAATTTTTAAACGCTGTGTTATTTATTCGGTCCCCTTGGGTTTTTTCCCGAGAAGAAAGTTTATAATACCAGAGCTCATCAAGCGTTTACACCATAACAGTTGTTATTTTAACAAATGGCATATATAACTACTGTTCCAATCACTTCCATATTCCAGCCGGCTTGATGAGCTCTGGCATTGAGCGAAAAGCGTTGTCGGCAATAGATATGGTGAAAATACTATTAAACGCTCTTCTCGGAAAACCCTAAGAGACAAAATAAAACGTGTTGTGTTCTTTTTTTAAGGTATAGTAAGCTTAATAATATTGTCCTATGACAAGAAAATTAATTATAACCACGTTTCACACCAGAAAAGGAGTTCAAAGCTCAAAAGTCGAAATGTGTTGTTTAAAACTTGTTTTAATCAATTTCAAAGATATTTATCAATTCTATAAATCCTGTAATGTCATATAAGTCCTTTAGCGAATTCCATAAGGAAATACTGTAATATTATTTTGAACAGGGACAAGTAAATGTTAGTTTTATCACATTTCAATGTTTAGAAGTTAAAAATACCCGAAGGGATTAATACTGACGTAGCGAAGGCACAGTGAGGGTTAACTTTATTCTCCTCACCTTACTCCAATCAACAACCCGTTTATACTGTCACCTGTATACCATTTCAAAGGCGCATTCTCTGACTTCTTTATTGATATCTATATTAGTAGCTTTAAAATAGTTTATATCTTTGTTCCTGCCCACTGATTTCCAGTTTACAGGCCTCTTTGTTCTTTAAATCTATAAATATATTCTTCTCTGTTTTTCACTTTCCCGTACAGTGTACTCATCGAGCTAGTCATTTTGGGATATAAATTTCTCTTCTTTTTTTTTTGTTGTTGCTTAAAAGGTATTGAAAAACAGTAACTAATTCACAAACAATATTTTATTTACATTAGGTTCTAACATCAAATATTCATTGTTCTTGCATTATAAACAAATATTTTAATTGAGAAATGCTGTATTGTATTTACACTTGTAAAATTCAGAAACAGTGCAATAAAACTATTGAGAACATTAAAAATACTTAGAGTTACACATACACACAAAAAAACAGGGTGCGAGTTGGCCCTCTGTTAGAGCTGTTTGGAGCTGACAAACCGGTACGAATCTCTACTATTCCATAAAATGTCCTCACCACTTTATGGTGTGAGCGCGTTATAAGAGTGACAGACAATCCCTTAGCGTGGATAGTGGATGGTATGGTGTACCTGACTGGCTGCCTACAACATAAGGTACAGCAGCAGGTAGCCTAAGTAGCTTTATCATAAATACGTACGCAACATACGGTTATTCACAATAAACCAGATAAGTATTTGTAATTATTTGTACAACTCTTATAAGCTTTTTAAACGTAAGAAATGTATATACGTCGATAAAAATAATCATATTACTTGACATAAACAGCTATATAAAAGTTTTCTGAAAGATTAAAATAAATACTGTATCATCTCAACAGTTAACATCTCAACATAAGGGGGGGGGGGTAAGTGTTTACTGTTCTTTTTAATTTTTCAATTGAATCAAATATTCTCAACAGAGTTTTTTTCTTTCAACTCCAGTGCTGAATTCATTACGCGTCGGAAAATATTTACAGTGCGTTGTATTATAAATAACGAAGCAAATGAACAAAAGTTTGAATGATTTCATGATATAACTGTTAATTTTACTTCGTTCTTTGTTACCTTTTTTTTTTTAAAGTACGGGTACTTATTGTTTATTAGCCAAACTATTTTAAGAAAGCATTAAAAGTTTAAAACTAATACGAAATAATTATTACTAAACCGTTGAAAAAAATGTCCCGATTATATGTTGTGTTTTTGAATTTAAGTTTGAGAAGACAAAATATTAATTAATTGTATTATTTTAGTTTCTCACGAGCTGTTCAACTTTTTTTTTCTTCGTTAGTCTGGCAGACATGAGTGGAAGCGGAGTTCAAACTTTCGACAGAAAATAGAGTAATATATCTACTCTTAGATTTTAAGACTTAATTCCGATCTATGCTTACTTCTCATGCGTCTACTCTATTGCACTCTCTTTATGCCCGGAACGTCCCCTTTTCATAAACCCGGAATGACTACAGTACGGTCAGCATGATAGGTCTAATAAAAATCGTTCTCTCTCTTTCTCACTCAGATTTTTTGTAAAAACATGTGTCCTGCATGAACCAACAGACAATACACAAAAGTGGCATGCTAGTTTTACTTCGTAACTCTTTCACTTTAACAACTATGATCGTTAAATTGTGTTTCTTAAGATAGTGGTTATATATATATATATATATTCTACATCTTTATGAGCAGTACTCTGTCTTCTATGCCTTTTTTATCTCACATTTACATTATCTGATAATTGGTAATATTCTGATCTGCATGTTACTCTTGGAGACATTCCATGACTCGTTTAATAATACTTTGCTTTTTTTTTCAACTTTAATGTTGTTGTTTTTCACTAGTTTTAGTGTATGCTACAACTTTAAGCTTTTATTTAAGACCAGAATAATTATTAATGTTTTACTACGCAACATTTCACTGTACGAAGTAAAGACACAATTTTCGTCAGGTTGAAAATATTCTTGTCCCAAAAGCAGCCGATGGAGGGAGTTTTTCACATTAGGACGAGCAGAGAAGTTTGGTTTTTTTCTATATTTTGAATGCGGTTTCTTGACTATGACAATAACATTAAAGGAGAAAATATCCTACGAAACACCTTAGCAAATGTTTAGGTCTGTTTCTGTAAAGCTCTGTCTGTCAAGTTTACAGATCTACCGTTGAAGTTTCCCTCTTTGGGGGGGAATAAATATGTTATCTATGGTGGCCTCTCAAGAAATCACAGCAAACATTTATGACAAACATTATTATCTCCTTCAATCAATTGTTTAACTTTATCATCAACATAGAACATAATGTCAAAAACCCTCGTTTTTTTACCGTTTGTTTTTATTAAGCACAAACCTGCACAATGAGCTATTTGTGGTGTGCTAACTGCATATAAAAGTTAACGTTATAAACCTCTTAAAAATTATCGCTTATTGTTAAAGTTTCATATTCTTTAACATTATTGCTTTCTTATTAATAGGATAACTGTTTTTTAAATCTAATTCAGCGTTGTAACCTTATAGCTTATTGCAGTTAATAAATATAAATAATTTTTCTTCGTATTTTAATTTTCTCGGTGTAATTTTTAGGTATACTGAATAAACCATTAGGTGGGCTCTTAGAAACACAAATAAAAGAATATGCAAATTTGTAGACCTATAACAAAACGAATATACGTGATCACTTGCTCAGAGAATGTGACATATCAATATATCACAGTTCGTTTCACATTGTTGTGAAAGAAAGCGATGAAAGGAGGTTCTTAATTAATGAATGGAGACCGCAACTCAGTGTAGTGAGTTTGGCAGTTAATTTAACAAAATATTTTGTTTGGAACCGAACTTGTTCTCTTTTCTTTTGTTTTATTGTCGTTATTTTCTTCTGGACATTCAGTGGATTATCAAAATCCATTATCTGGATAGGTGTATGTTACATCTTTTTCAGCCCCCCCCCCCAAGTGGTACAGCGGA
>NW_013665610.1:4428493-4430291 GCF_000517525.1 Limulus polyphemus
ACAAACAAACAAACATATTTTTTCAATAATATAAATAATCAACAACTTTCTTCCAAAGTTTGCCCAAACCTTTGCGTTTTCCGTTCGAAAATAGGTGTATCGCCACAGTTTTACACCAAAAAAGCATCACGTACCTAAGTTTATGTAATAATTTTTACCAGAAACTGCTAAAATTGTACAATAATAAATAGAAGTAGTTTTAAGGATGAGTACCAGGCAAACCAGAAAAAGGTTATATAACCAGTTTGTCCTTGGTCATCAGTTGGGTGTCCTCACTGTTAGCGGTGTTTTCCATTCTTTACCCAAGAAAAACTGACGAGGTTAGACCTGTTTAGCGATATTTCCAAGCGCCGAAGCAAAACTATCACATGTAAAGCTTCGTGACTGTTCCTATCGTATTTGGCCAATGTAGTTATTACTATTTAATAAAGTTAACGTTATATATTAATTTGGCCAATGCCATAAATGACTAAAATATGTATTGAATTATTTAACTTTAATATTTATATTGTAAATTACTATAGTTTACAGAAATGCATAAAAACTTACATCTTATTTAAGTTGCGAACTAGCTAAGGAAAGTTTGCCCAACGGCCAAACTTGAAATGGGGAGGCTTATAAACGAAACAACTACAAAAGAAATTTGACCAATTTTTAAAAGTAGAATAATAAATTATAAAAAAAATATATCTGTCTAACTTACCAGACTTTACAAAACGTGATCCGACTAAAGAAGTGAGCTCTATTATGCTTCCAAATACACCATCTTAATAGTCAGACTCTTGGAAAACAGCGTTTATTGCGATTAATAATTGCAGTGCTACAATCTTCTTACCCATAGCTTACCAGAATCAGGATAACCAACAATTGGAACTTGGTAAAGGTTTCTTATGTAAGTGAATCTTTCAATTATTTCATTGCAACGGAGTGACGATGTGTCTCTCTCCAGCTTTCCAGTTACATCTAGCACTCGATGGTTCTCTAATTTACAGTTGTGTCACCCTGGGTGACAGATGGTATTCATATATGTTGAAGTATGACACCCTGGGTGACAGATAGTCTTCATATTTGTAGAAAAATGACGCCCTGGATGACAGACAGTCTTTATATTTGTTGAAATACTACGCCCTGGGTGACAGAGGGTCATTGTAGTTGTTGAAATATGGCGCCCTGGGTGACAGACAGTCTTTGTCATTGACCTAGCTGAGTTACTGATAGGTAATGTCACTCAATGTTTTAGACACTTCTTGAAACTACAATCTTCAGCTGATCATGACGTGAGTTTTATCATCTCATTTGAGCAGTTATGTGTCATTATTATCAGATTATTATATCAGTGGGCCAAGCGCAGTCCGATTGTTACTATGATGGACTGTGGAGTTGAGGTTCCATGGTTCGTATCTTGTTACCATCAAAAAAGAAAACAGATAAATAAGAAATGGCGCTCCTTTGGGACTCTGAGTGTGTTATAAGAGCGACTGTCAAGTCCACTTTTCGGTCTGACATGAGTAACCTAAAAATTGACGATGAGTGTTGTTGACTAGCTGCCTTCATTTACTCTATCATTTCAGTATTAAAATTAGAAACGGCAGATAGACCCCGTATAACTTTGCTTGACACAAAAACAAACGTTACTATACTAATAGTTATGAAAAATAGTTAGCAATACATAACTTAGACCAAAAGAAACACGTGACATTAGAAAAATATTCGCACTTTTATTAAATATGGAACTTTACTAAGACTTAAAGATGTTATCAATCAATTACTGTATAATAGTATGAGCAAAACTTTATTT
>NW_013665610.1:4431291-4442016 GCF_000517525.1 Limulus polyphemus
TATTCTATTTATTGCTGATATTGTTTAAGGTCATACTCATATTTATTGGAAAAAAGTACGTAGTAAGAGGGCAGGTTTTCCGACTACATATATATATATATATATATAACTATTATCAACAATAATACAATAATCGATTCACTATTTCCAAAATCAGACTCATTTTAGATCAAAATCAACAAATCATAATTCTAAACGGCAGCAATAAGTTTAATTACTTCACACTTTTGGCAGAATGAAGTCACAAGAAGACCAACGATTGTGATGTTGTCATTACTCAATTGGTGAATTGTAATTGTATCATCTAACTTTTATTTTACATTTAAAATAACTAAATTAGGTACAGTATTACATTATTCAGAAACACAGTTAAAAACTTCGTTAAACCAAGTCTTGTTTTGATGTTGTGCATGAAAGCTGTCACTTTCCTTTCAAAATTTTCGTGAAAGATGTTGAAAAAATACGACATAACTTGATTATCATGAAAAGCTGTTACGCCTGCGATATGCAAGTATCATAAGTATACTCTTCTAAAATATAAACTATTAATATATCTTTAATCATGTAAATTTGAAAAATATTAACATAGTTTTCTGTATATCGTTGCATGTTATAGGCAAATAGAATGTGCTCAGATTTGAACTACGTTACCTGTAGGTTAGGCCCAAGACTTGTCAATATTCATACCCAACCAATTCATTAAATTGTTCTCGATTAGTCTGCATGTAGAATGCAAGTAAACCTGACTTGCCTTAAAAGAGTCTTGACACAAATGTTTTACAAAGAAACAACACTTTTTATTGAAGTATAGCAAAAAAACCAGTTCGAATCGTTTAGGTTAAAAATGTTATCTGGCTGGTTGGCTATCATGTGGCTACTATATCAGTAAAGAAATCATCTGAACAAGGCCAGCTGACAGTCACAAAGAAGTTAGAATCGTGGAATAAGCTTTGCTAGTGGATTAATATAGAAAATCCTAAGCTCCATTAGTACTCCAAGAGTGTTGAGTCACCCATGTCATCAGGCAAGCCCTATTCACGGAAAAGAGGAAACCAGAGTTTCCGACTTTTCTATTTTCACACAAAATTAACATGTCCTTCAAATCCTACCGAACCTTCTGTTTTGCGGCATTAACTACTTACTTGAGACCCAGTTCATCTTTTACCATCACGTGCGTAGAGGAGTTACCTTAGCCAGGAAACTATTGCATAATTAAAACAGAAATTATGATTTTTCAAGGTTCCGGAAGATTGCATTTCTATCACAAATGATGTATATAACGACTTCCATGCATAGTTTAGTATATATCCAAATGCCTGGATACAATATTTTAAAGTTAACTAGTCATTCTGTACAATAAGAACAGAATGCATCTCAAAACGTTTGGAAGAAATGGTCGCCTGATTAAAACCTGACAATTGTATTTGTTTTGTATTTCGATTATTTTTGTTGTTATTACGTGAACGATATTTTTTTAGGGTGAAGATACTTTACGTTGAACATTTGACTTGTTTTGAAACAGACTGTACAATTCAAACAAAAACACTTTTCAACATGTTTCATTCCTTTTTTTTATTTATATAATTTCAATCCAAAAGAAACACGTGTTTTCATTGCCTAATTTCATACCGCTGATTTCTTTTATTTTTGTAAAGTTAAAAGTCTGGGTCTATGATAGCACATATCAGTGTTCATGTCATCCCTGGAGCGAACAAATACTGTATCACGTATCATGCTGAGTGAGCTACATAAATCTCCATTACGAAGCCCGCTTGAAATACTGACTGCTTTACTCGTTGTCCTATCGTTTAAAAAAGCAGAAAATGTTGAAAACATCCACAGCCTTGATGAAGACGTATACTTTTAAATAATGTACACAAGCCAAAATTTAGAATATGAACTGTACTGAGAGGAAACAAAATTGTCAGAATTCAAGCCAGAAAAGTGTTTTCCCTGCATCGCAAAGAATGTTATTTAAAATAGTGGAGCTCATATTGTCGTGATATAAAACTTTTTTTGTATGATCTGCAGGAAAATATAAATTCACAGTTGATGGTGAACACTAATTTCAGCTGGAAAGCAACGTTTTTTTTTTTGTTTTGTTAGCAATCTATGCTAAAAACTTCAAAGTAATACGTAATGTACTGTTAACATAATAACATGTAATTATTTTACTGAGTTCGATTTATTTCATATATATATATTTTCCTTTAAAGAAAGAAATATCGACACTGTTATTACTTTCACAGACTGACTTATGGTACTAAGAAAAAAGCATGGAAATTAAATGTAAGGATAATAACCGATAATATGACGTAGAATAATACGAGGTTCTTACCACTTTGGATATTGGTTTAAAGAATGGCACTCTGTGCTTGTAGTACAACTTCATGATTAAACTAGCAAGTATTTTTAACTCCACCTCTAGATTTAAGAAATTCGGAGATAAACTTTCACCTTTTATTTTATTTGAATTTTTATTTATCTGTTTATTTCACTGATGTTGTGACGCCATTTATTCAATAATCATACACGTTTAGGTTATACTGATTAATATTGATTAATATGGAAAATGCTTACCTACCTAACCTAACTAACAAAATGTTCGCTCAAAATTGTGGTAAATCCTGATGGTATTGGGAGTGAATATTTATTTATTGAAAATAGTCTTTAGTCCTAAGCCTTAAAAGCATAATGCTGGTTGTATTTGTGATATTATATAACATTGAAATATTTTCTTAGTCTTAGTACTGAGTAGTTTATGACCTAGAATTAAGGTTCATATATCAAAATTTAACTTATTGGTCGAATGATTAGATTTTCTTTAAAACCTTATATCTCTATAACTGTCTTTTTTGTTTGCAGAGTACGTAATAACACATGTATCAAAGTTTTTATTAGCGATAAGATGTAAATGAATAAGTTATTTTTAATGCATTTTGAAATCATTATAATGACATTCGCTTGATTTGATTATTATTGAAATAAATATTAATTAGTTCATAGGTATTTTAAATGTTATACAGGAAATATTGTTTATATTCTTTTAAATTCAATTGTTGCAAGTTTTTGTGCTTTAGAACTTCATTCTTATCTTGTTCAAATCAATATATTTATATCACTATATTACAGCCCATCGACGCATACTCTTATAATGTAATTCAAGTTTCTCCTGAGGACCACCAGAGGACGAAACAGAAAGAAAATGCGCTAGATGAACTGTTAAACGAACTTCAGTATTTTAATCAGACAGACGAAATTAGAAGAGATCCGCTTGGTGGTGTTCATAGTCATCTTGCTTCAAGTTATTCTGAATCATATGGTTCTTTTACTCAGCAATTAGGCCACAGGAGGTCACCAAATCCTTCAGGAGAAGTAAGTAGCAAATTATTGGTTGGTGAAGGTGGTATTCGCCAACGAAGTCCATTTGCGTCAGACAGAGGTAAAACCACTGCCCCCCCTCTCCATACTAGTCGCAAACAACAACATTTTCAAGAACCTCCTCATCTTCCTCCCAAAAAAGTACCCCCTCCTCCACCTCGTACAACTAGTCGCTCAGCAATGCAGTCTTCCAATATATCGATGGATGAAGATTTTAATGGTGCTGCTAATTTTACAGAAAAAATTCAGCAAGTCAGCAAGAGAAACCATTCAAATTTACGGGCGCTTAGATCTACGTCCGATTCATTGCGAAGATCAACGTCAGGTGACGAACCGCAATTAAAAACAAGCAGCAAACAGGTGATCAAAACACGGGCTTTGACGGAAGAGATTATACGGAGAGATTTCTCGTCTAGTAGCAGCAGTGAAAGCGCCAACTCCCAGGAAGGGCTACTTACAAAATCCGAGCTCGCTGTGAAATCTCACTTAGAGCGTAGCTTGTCAGAAGGAGGCAAGCCTGGAGCAGTAAATGTCGCTAATCTGAGGAACACGTTGAGTTCTTCTTCGACCTTGATCTCCACTCGGAGTCGTCAGGAGATCCTGGAGTATAGGCATCAGGAACTACTGAACAAGCAGAAACGACTTCAAGATCAGTACAACACACTACAACAGCTTCAACGTGCACAGCTTCTCACTCGTTTCTCGTCTTTAAGACGAGCGTTCAGTAACACAGAGACTGGCGGTCTAAAGAAGACTGGAAGTGAAAGTAACATCTTATCGAAATCAAAACTCGCTTTGGCCTCCTCATCTGGTTCTATGACTCATCTGTCAGCGTCTGTCAAAGCTAATAACAAAGCAAACACGGAATTGCAAACACCAATTTTGAAAAAGTCTAAGATCGACACACTTTCGCAGTCATCCAATATAATTCACGAGACTGACATAATGTAATACACAGTATGTTCCAGAAGTTTGTATATAAACCTGAAATACAATGTTAACACATCCTCCCTATATTTAAACCTATGTCATATCGGCAGCTCAAGCGTTATTACTATTTAGAAATAATAATCAGACATCGTGTATAGAAGTTGTGGTGAACCCCAGTTTTTTTTTTCTTTTCTTTTTCTGTTAAACGGTATTTTTTGTGCGTACTTCATAACTCTCTGCACCGAAGATTGTTGAGAAATATATATATATAATAATCTTTCACTCTTTCTCGTTCAGTTTCGATTAGATGACAGTAAAGAAAAAACGTGAGTAATTGAGGATTTATGGTAGTGGGCAGAATTGTGTTAGTTCATTCGCCTATAGAAAGGTAAGTATAACCTGTTCTCTGTAATATCAAAGAGAGCTAATGTTTCACCTCGTTAACTTTATAAACAGGTTCCTAACTTGGACCACTTGTAAAATAGAAGTAGCTGCTCTAAGGAGTTAAGAAGTTGCGTAGTGTTCTCCATTTCTGTCATCAGATAGTTACGAGTAATGGAACTTTATTCGTACCTGCTGGGTAGTAAGGTGAATATGAACATGGCCTTCAAGCTGTTAACTCGAGTGAATTCTGTTACACGCCATGATCATAGTTTAGTAACCAAATCTGGAATTCATTGTTTGTGTTTGTATGGAATATTTTTACTAAATGAAGTGTTCCTTCAGGTATAACCAATTAAGACGTACCAAAAGCATAGTTACGAAGTCATTCAGGGTACAAAAGAGGGGTAGAGGAATTATCAGTGGAGGGATATCCTTACAGCTCACATTAACCACTTTCCTGTAAACATCACCAGTGCACCTTGAAAAATAACTAAGATGCACCATGTAGACACAGAAGTGCAGCACTTTTATCTACATATTTTTAAAGATCAGATCTGTAAACTTTGTTTCTCATATCTCTCATATTTTAAAATAATAATCCTGTTTTACTGGCATTTTTTTCTACTGTTGATTTTACAAACACTATTTCAAGTCATTATGAAAATATTGTTTATGAACGTATCTTAGATATCTCAATAATGGGTCTAAGAAATGAAAATAAAAGATTAATGAGTGTAACAAAGTTTATTAATGAAAGCCCATTTACTGTTCTAATCTCAAAATATCACAAAAGATGATGTTAGCATAATACTAAATTATATAAAACGACATTTTATCTGCAAAGTATTGAAAGCAGAATATAAATATTAGTTAATTTTTCTTTTTAATGATTAAAGGTGTTAAAACAGTGAGGTAGGTAGAAATCATATTTTCTGGCATAATATCTCAACTTTTCAAGATATGTTATCCGAAATACAGACCTATTTCTCATCTTGATCATCTTAGGCGTACCTACTGAAGTAAAGATGATACATTTCTAAAACTCAAAGTGAAATAAGGAACAAGATAAAAAAGAAGATGCAAACTCAAAAATTGTGGTTCTCTTTCTTGAGCTATTTTTTATACTTAATTTTCTGATTATGTAATTTAAAAAAAAGAAACTAGCATTAGATAAAAATTAAAAATAGAAAAAATATAGAAGAGTATAGAACTACATTAGAACATTTTCCGTGGGACATTTTCAAAGTCTAATCCTGAAAATGTAGCTAGTTCGTCATATTGATGACATCCAGAGGCGTCGCTAGGCGCTGGTACACGATGCTCTTGCCCCGAATCTCCAGTTGATGTCTTGTCGATATCATACCGAAACGCCGAAATTCCCCGCACCCATGGGCTCGAGCACCGAATCTTTTAAGCACCTAGAAACACTTCTGGTGACATCATTAATTAACACCATAGTAATAAATCTTTTTTTTAATGTTCATCGTTTGTAAATATCAACAAGGTAGATAGTTTATTAAGTTATTTTATTTTTGTTTTGTTTTTTAGCTCACACGTTATCTATAGAATGAAATGAAACAAACATGGATATTTTCATTTTAATTTGATGCTTTCTGAAAGCATCTGAGAAAAAAAATCAGAGTTTATTATACATGGATTTCAAAAATGATCGTTTGAGCAAATTCGCCCACGGATATTCCTAATGGATTTCCAGTAATGGTGAGAAATATTTTTGACAGTTTTCTGTAAAGATCTGAGATCAGGATTAGCTGTTTTACCAGAAAACGGTCATGCAAAGTGCTATTATTTTTTTTCTCTATTTCATTTATTTTATCAATGTAGCACAAAAATATCAAATGGATCGTTTGATTGATAAATCAAATCTCCCTTATTTCTACATCCAGTTCTAAACTTTTTTCTGGTTTAATAAACACAAACTGCAGAAAGTTCATAGTATGGTTTAATGTAAGTTGTTTATTTGATTATTAAGAAAGTGTTACAGTCACTTTACCTATTATTATTTCGTTTTTACGTGTAGTAACTTATTGAAAACAACTGTTACACGTGTATCGTTAAGGGAGAAACCATAATACTGATTAATAAATGCCAAAAATTATGGACTTTGTACAGCGGAGTTTAAATATTGATTGTATTAAATGTGCATACTGCAGTTGGTTGATTTCTGTTCTCATTCATTATCTAAAACTCAAATAAAATTAACGTAAAAACTCATTTGTATGCGAGATTTGAAATCAGTTGAAGAAACTGTTTCTGAACATTTTTAAAGAGAAAGTGATTAACCTGGTCACGCTGACCTCTCTCTAAATGATTATATAATTAACATATTTGTTTTTGAAAATTGTGCATACAATTAACATTTTAAGTATTTACTGTCTTATTTTGTAAAAAGAAACAACAACAAAAAGAAGATTTTAAAGTATACTCACTGTGAACTCGTACATCAAGAGAACAAAATGAACGTAATTTAAATGCGTATTTATGTTTATGGAATATGTTTTTAGAGAAGAAGAAGAAGAAATGGTATAGGCCATTTAACCACGTGAAGTTCATCATTTAACGAAAACATGTGACTTTCAATCAATATTTTAGTGTCCATTCATCACAACTAGCTATCTTGCTATGCTGCGGGAGTTCTTGTAACATTTGATTTAAAACAAAATACGAAAGACTACGTGAGAACAAGCAAAAAAAAACGCTTTGGTACAATGTTTTAACCTCACCAGAGCCACGAGTAATAGCTGTTTCAAAGAAATAAAACGATAAAGATTTTGTTTAGTCGCTTTTATGAAAGTTTGTTTTATTCGCTACTTGTTATTCTACGCATACGCTAAAAATAATGCATAACTTTATCATAATAACGACATTCTATTCGAGCGTACATATTTCATCTTTTATATGTTCTGTTTTAGTGAAAAGTTATACAATTGGCTATAATTTAGTACACCTATAACTGATATAATGCAAATCGGAGCTAAAGAAACTAGCATCTCTGTTTATTCTGAATAGAAATTATTCGTACGGAAAAAATGAGGAAATACAAATATATTTCTTCACCACAAGTCAAATAAACATAAGTCAATAATAATGAAAGAAATCAAATCTAAATGTGCAATATAGTAAGTTTATAAAAATGTCTAATATCAGTTTAGTACAATGATAGGATCAATAATATCAATTGTGGAGAACTGTAATACCACAAACAGAGATGTAATAAGCCTCTTCTCCCACAACTAAAACATTATGATATAATCAAATACAAAAAAAGGGCTAAATGTCGAGTAAGTAACGGAATGTTTCAATATAATGATGAATAAAGAGAACAAGATTAGAAAACTCCGTGTGGAGCGAGTAGTCTTCCTCAGTACAACAACATAAAGAAGTGACAAAAAAACACGTAATTTTATAAATATTCATATCATTTATAATATGAAGTTAGATTTAAGGTAACATCAGTTGCTGTTTGAGAAATCGGACGGCCTTTGGTCAGTCTCTAAGGGATTAGATGATTCCAGTACTCTAAGTCATTAGAAAATTATTGGAATGAGGGAATATAGTAGCCGCCTTTCTAAGTTCGTCCGATATAGTGACTACAAGACCCTCTGTTGTTATGAAACGTTATAATCCAATATAAGGTGAAACAGGTGCAAAATCAGAAAGAAAGGGACAGATTCGGCGTCTGTTTGAGAAAGGAATATAAAAGACAGCAGTTCGATGAAAAAAAAAACGAAGAAAGGTTGGAGATGTGAGAGAGAACGAATCAACTGACAAAGGCGAAAGAATAAAATAATATACTGGTAATAAGAAACAAAACCTATTTCTAGATTTTTGTGTTACTGATTTCCAGTGACGAACAATAATTTGTTAGGCTTACATTGGTATGAGTCAAATCCTGATAGGAAAAACTACAACCTAAATAAAATTGAAGGACATAAGAAGGGAAAGATAAGTGTGAGTATTGCACAATCGTAAACAGTTTATAATATATTAGGAAAAATAATTATATTATTAATAACTGATCAAAAATAATCTTAGGATATAGATAAGAACTAGAAAGTAATATATAAATTAATAAAGCCAGTTGTATATAACTTACTGACTAAAAGTGCATGATATCATAAAACACTAAAACCTGTAATGACGACACAGCAGCTCCTGGGAGAAGTCTTATTGACGAATTGGAATTCTCAACCTATATAATGACGTAATTTGACTTTTTTTTCTTTTTTTTTTTGCGAGGGATGATTTGAGCTATAGCCAGAAATTGCTTATTTGTCTCGGATATTCGCGCAAAGATACAGAAGTACGATCTGTGCTAGCCGCCCCTAATTTTGAACTGATACACTAGAAGAAAAACAGTCAACGTAACGTACTGCCAACTCTTGGAATGCCCTTAAAAAAGTGTTTGGTTTGACCGTCACTTATAGTGTAGTCTTGTCTCAAAATGCGGACCGCGATTTTACAGCAAGGGAACGTGAAACCTCCAGATTCATAGTCCGACACGCTAAGCGCTAAGTCAAGCGCAGTTGTAGTTTTTATAAATATAAGTATTCATGAATAAACTAGTTAAAGTAGGTTTATTTAGCTGCCATAGCATCCATCTACACTTGTTACGAAATAATTTATAAAAAGATAAACAAACATACAGGAATACGACAATTTCTTTTAGAGGATTTATAGTATCGAAGGAGTATTAGAATGATGGTTGTTGAGGAAGAACAATGCATCAAGACCCTCATTACGTAGAATCATTTTACAGTGAAATTCCTTGTATAAAACACACTTAAAATCGTGTTACAACTTCAGTAAACACATGAAAAGGTTTAACGTTTATTTGAATGCAAGTATACGAGTACAGTCTGAGTTAACGGCTCATCAAGACTAGACTAGGAAAGAACAATGTGAAACAGCTAAATGTACAATCTTCTGTGATGTCCAGGATCATAAATTCTTAAAAGAATGTGAAACGATAATGTTACTTATTTCTCTATTATAAATATTGCTCTAATCTAAGTAATTTACTGACAGTCTATCAGCCATATACAGTGTCTCAACCATTAATGTTATTGTAGTTTTTATGCATTAACTAATCTTTTGAATAGCTGTATACCAATATTACATCAAGGTGATTATAAAGATTGTTTGTTATGGATTTCGCGCAAAGCTACACAAGGGCTATCTGCGCTAGCCGTCCTTAATTTAGCAGTGTCAGACTAGAGGGAAGGCAGCTAGTCAGTCATCACCACCCACCGCCAACTCTTGGGCTACTCTTTTACCAACGAATAGTGGGATTGACCGTCACATTATAACGCCCCCACGCTGAAAGGGCAAGCATGTTTGGTGTGATGGGGATTCGAACCCGCAGATTGCGAGTCGAGCGCCCTAAGCACCTGGCCATGCCGGACCGATTATAAAGAAAACCCAATGTTTAAAATGATTATATCTTAAATATTACTTGATGAAAATATCATCCGTGGCGTACGAGATACATACGTTTTATTCAGAATAATTTGAACAACGTATAATATGTTTCAAACTACGTTATTCTACTTTTCTAAATCGTTTTCTCACAGAATATCATATTTTTCTTAATTTCTTTCAAAAATACGAGATGAGTGATTTGAACAAAATGCATGTCAGTGTGCAAAATATTGAGATGATCAACAAAAACCCTCCACAAAAAAATAATAGCTGCAATAGCTCTATTTAGGAATAGGCTTGATAAATTATGCTGATTGAAAGCAACGGACAACATACTGAACTCCCTCTGTGAAAGTTTTTTGAAACACTCTATGGTAAATTTTTTTTTCTGAATAAAACTTTCAATTCTCATTGTGCCTCTGTTGAAATATAATCTCTTTTAAGATGTAATAATTGTAAACATTTTTTATCCTTCCTAAACGCCTTGTTTGCTTGTAATTAAACAAAAAGCTACACAATGGGTCTGGATAATGCCTCACCAAGAGTTTTGGTTCAATAGATTGCAGCCAACTGTGAAGCATGGTGGTTTCA
>NW_013665610.1:4442979-4480345 GCF_000517525.1 Limulus polyphemus
ATCAACTCATGTGAATATGACTGAAAAAATTCATTTTCTTCTGAAAAGGTGGTGTCTATTTACTTGTAACCACGCTGTGTACATATACAATCTACCACTATAAGAAGCCTATCATTGTTTTTTTAAGATTTGTATTTGTCTAGGGTTACTTTCGAGGGATGTTATTATTCAAAACCGATATAATTCAGAGAGAATGATAACATGAATAATAGATTGGAATTCATATTCATCTTTAAACCTTTTCCTTTTTTAATATTATTTTAGAAAATCTTCCAATTTGTATGTAGAAATGTAATCCTTTCTGTAAAATTAAATTACGTTTTTTTTGTCATAAATGAACTGGAGATGCTTTTCAATATTTAGAGTTTAGGATTACCACTACATCTACTGACGTAAAATATGAATATTTTATTTATACATAAAATTAATTTCTTATTTTAAATGTCTGAATACTAGTGTATAGCAAAGCTGTTTTCTTATAAGATTTGCAAAACGACAAACAACAGTAATCCTTTAGTTGTTCTATAATGTTAAACTTAACTTTCCCCAAGAGATAAAATATAAAAATCGGATAGAAAATAACAAATACTTAAATGTAACTAATCCTTTTCTACCACTAGTTACCCTGAATATTCAAATAAGATTTAAGTTTAGCTACTGTTCTAATGGTCAACAATAGTGTGGAGTTTGCTTGAAGAGTGATTTAATTACTCTATAACATCGATGTTTTGTTTATACAGTCAAAAGACGTTAAGACATTCCTATGTATTACACATTCGAAGTTTTAGTGCCTCTTAATTGGCGAGTTCCAGTTTATTTAAATCATAGTACATGTTGTTCTTGTTTTAGAAAGTTCACGCAAAGCTACATAAAGGGCTATTTCCGTATAGCCATCTTTAATTTTGAACTGATAAACAAGAGGGAAGGCAGCTGGTCAACAGCACCCTCCGCCAACTCATGAAGTATTCTTATCTGATCGAATAGTAGGACTTGACTGCCATACTTTCAGCACATCAAAAGTTAATGTATGGAACGCGTTTTTGCGGCTGTAGGAAATGAACCATGAACCTCGAATTCACAGTCCGAGTATGCTAAGCATTAGACTACACCCGGCCAAGATAGTACAAAAAGATAATGTTTGTAGTTAAATTAGACAAAATGTACTTTCTCTATAATATGTATATATATGCATATTATGAGCACAGTAAATATGTTTCATTTCACGAATATGAATCAATCACAATAACTTTTAACTCTTCAAAAGTAAATCCATTCAGAACCGGCACTAGATTTTCTGTGGCCCTGGTATAAAGACTTACAACAATGACCCTCACATTTTGGTGAAATTAGGTAATTTAATCTATGAATTTACTGTTGCTATTACCCATTGGATAAAAGTATGTCAACCTTTAAAAAACACGTTAAATCACAGTAACGTGTATTGTGACAAAATAACGAAGTACAGAGATGGAGAGGAGAGGTTTGGGACATTTTTATCTTCTCCTGGTATATAATAAACTTTAACATTCAATAAACAACTGAGAATATTGATTAGTAGATCACTTTCATGAATTCTTGTCTTTTGGTGATGACATCTATATTAATGGGTTAGATTGAAATTCTCTGAATAAACCAAAGAGTTTGTTTATTTGTAATTAAGCACAACGCAATACAATGGGCTGTCTGTGCTCTGCCCACCACGGGTATAGAAACCCGGATTCTAGCGTTGCAAGTCCGCGGACATACGGCTGTGCCACTAGGAGGGCTAAATCAAAGAGAATCTGAAAATTTTTGTTGCATTAAGAAGCATATACGTCCATTCATGAACTTAACGTTGTCAAAAAGAGAGTCTGAAAAATTGAAAATAGCACTGAATCAAGAAACACACACGCCCATTTATAAACTTCACTCCGATATCGCTGGTTCGGTTGCATCATACATAACCCTGACCAGTTAAGTTTTTCGATCTATTTCAAAACACACTGATCAAACAGATTTTTTGAAGCACCCTCCATTTATTCAATTCTTATTGCTACTGAAAGCAAATAAATATTTCAAAGGCAGACATATTTTCTCCAAGATTTGATAAATATATATATATAAATAAGACTTTTATCAAACAACTTGCAGGTAAATGATTTCTCAGCCCCAGTTTACACAGTTCTTTCATTTTGTGGCATTTTATTAAAACGCGTCAGACTTCATCGAATGTTGTTACAGAATATCGTTTGAATATGATATACCTGAATTGAAAATTTAAGTTCTAAAGAACCTTCTCACAGAAACAAGTGGTTAATGTGACAACTAGAGACCTGGCGTGGCTTAGTAGTTAACGCACTGGAATGTGAATCCAAAGATCTATGATTCGCGACCTACTGTCATAAAAAACGCGCTCCGCACTTTGTGGATGTGTTATATGAATGACGATCAAATCCCACTATTTGATAAGAGTAGTTCAAGAACTGGTGATGGGTGCTGTTCACAAGCTACCCTTTTTCTAGACTATCAGTTCAAAATTAGGAATGGCAACCGCAGAAAACCCTTGTGTAGCTGTGTGCGAATTTCCGACACAAGTTGTGACAACTATAAATTTATCAGGCTTAATCCCAACAAGTCAACTGTATTGACACATAACAACTGTAATACTTTTTTTTTAGTAAGGAAATCCTCAATAGACGCGGCACTTGAAATATTTTTTAGGGAGGATTAGAATAAACTAATTTATGAGACCTTGGGCGTGGTCAGATACATCAATCAAACCTCCCGAGTCCAAAAATGTAATTAGATCTCAAATCGGTCAATAGATGACAGAGCTATGACCTAAAAAACCAAAAACAAATTAAGAGCCGTTTTATGAGCCGCTATGCCGCGACTAACAAAAACTGCTTTGAAATCATCATCCATGTGACAAATCTTATAATATGTTATTTAGCAATGTAAGTTTTTCGTATAAAGTTTTATACATCCAAATAATTTTAAAAACTGAGCTGCGTTCTCAAGTTTTTACTTTTGAAAACCACCTACAATCAGGTGGGTTTTACATACTTATAAAAATCAATTCCATCAAAACTTTGACAATGAAAAAAAAACAAAATAACTGGATATTAACTTTTAATCTGACATCATCTTGACGAGGTTTGGAAGAGTTATTTGTATTTATTGTAGGAAAACGCTAGCTGGTGTTGTGAGTTGGGTTATTTTAAACATTTTTCATCAGTGGATAAATAACTACTTGAATCCGTCAGCATAAGACTTGTAACGATCCTAGATGTATACCAAACAGTACAGCAAAAGCAGTTTTTGCATGCTTTAGTAACATTACAGAAAAATAATGCAGGCCGGAAGAAACGTGTATGATGTTGAGTTAAATATAAATAGCCACGAATTTTTTGTTGTTTTTACTTAGTTGTAGGTGAGCCTTACTGTCCTAATACTAACACATACATCCGTATCTTAACCGAGTTAGACAAAAATCGACTTCGTGAGTGCGCGCTGTAGTTAAAACTCAGTTTTAACTGAAGTAAAAACAATAAGAATAGCTGTGACTTCACATTTTTCTCGTTTTAATCAACATTATTGAGAACCTCTACACTATTAGTACACTTTGTCAGCATACTACGCTCCGTGTTGAAAATAGCATATTTTACCTCAAAGGCACACGATGGGCTATCCAAGCTCTGTCCACCGCGGTAATAACACCTCGGATTTTAGTTTAAGTTCTAAAACTTGCCGCTGACCCACATGGGGTCACTGAAAATAGTAAAAGCAAAACTACGATGGACAGTAGTACGGACTTGGAATAAACCCGTTTGCTTTTTGTCACCAGATTCTGGGCCCGGTATAGAATATTTTGCATAATCACAATTAAATCCATTCGGTTCAATAGTTACAGTGTTATACAACTAGTGCTTGCACAATCACAACGTAACTCAAACCAATCCTGTCACAATAATGATATAATCCATTCAGTTCTTTAACAGTTTAATGTTATCCAACTATTGTTTGCATAATCATAACGTAACTCAAACCAATCCTGTCACTATCACATGATATAATTCATTCAGTTCTAGTGAAAGCCAATTAGTGACTGCGCAATCAATATACATATCCATTCTTTTACAAACATGATATAAATCAACCAGTTCTTACATGAACATAATGGATTTGTATTACTGAGAACAATCAACTTCATCAATGATACCTCTTTTGTTGGGTCTGTTTTCATTCTTTGAGTTTTATCTTTGTTGGATGTTGCTGCACTTCTTTCATTCCATTCGAAATTTTTCACATCTCTTACAACTAATGTTTCGTGTAAATATTCTATGTATGCGTGGACCTTTGGTACGATAAGTATTTTCAATTGCAGATAATGAATGTCACGTGAATAAATAAATAATGTCATCTTGAGTCAAGATCAAACGGATCTATTTTAACCCAATATGATCCCTTATAAATATCGCTCTTCGAGTGAAAAGTGATATAACTTATAATATTATTACGCAATCAAGCTTGGGTATTTTCAATAATAACACTCAAATGAGTTATAAAGTGTTCATAGACCCATATTTACCATGAGGTGTACAAAATGACACTTATATGGTTCTAGAACTTTGAACACAGTGTACAAAGCTTGAAAATTTTATTACTAATCCACATCAATTAGTAAGTGGGCATTTAAAGTTTTTAATGGTTTTCGTAAAGCTAGTGAAAAGCGGGACTTTACTTGTAAACATTCAAAAATAAACGTCGATGTAAATATGCATTTCGAGAATTTACATGTATTATTGACTCGGTCGTTTCAGATGTTTCGTTGTGATACTACTGATCAACAAAGTAAGAACTAGAAAACAGCATTAAATGTTATACGACAATAGTTAACTCCACTTTATGACGAAATTATAGCTTTAAACTGAATTTCAAGAATCGATTTTCGTTTTCATTTCCTTAAGACTCGCATTCAAAAATGGGACTAAAATTGAAAATTAAAGAAACAAAATATAGATATATTGATTTTTGCTCTCTTTTAAATTCTTGTGCAGATTTGCGTGTTTGACTACATTAATACTCAGCGAAAATCTATTAGCTAAGTTATAATCTAGTTCATAATCTCAACGGTATTCTTGTCCATTTCTTCCATCTTATACAAACCTCTATACAGACTATTCCTAACTGCAATAGCAATATTATCATCTTAAAAATGTTTAAACTTTCATTAATAAGACAAATCTATTACTGTTTTTTTTTGTACGACAAAAACAATTTAAAAATGAGTGCTTTTTTTTTTCTTTTTTAGAAATAATTTCCCACTCTGGAGTCTTTAAGAAACGTTTATTTTACAGTTTATCTCATTACGGGGATGGAATCTACAAATTTGTGATTGTACGCCTTCAAGCAGACAACGAACCACAAGCTCTTATATTTGACAACAGGCCTACAATAAAAGCCTGAAAAGCTATACTATAATTAATTCATGATTATCATACCATGTGATGTAAACATTTTCGACACTGCAAAGAATACGTATCACATTAACTTAAATGCAACATCTTTCAACGTATTTCATACATGCCATCACACATTAAAATACAAAAAAAAAACTTGCAAATATATTGTCTATGAACTATCAGCCATCACACAAAACTTTGGAATTTAAGTACATTGTTGAGTAAAGAACATTTGTATATGATCACATTTTAATTTGTACAATTCACACACACACACACCTTGCTGATATTTTACGGCATTTTCCCAAATAACTTTACTAGATTTTGTTAACCACATTTTATCAAATATTCTAGTATGTCTTTACAAAGAAAAAATCCGCTTATCTAATTTTATACACATGCAAAGTATACGAAACATAGCTACTTGAAACTTTCGTACACTATTAAATTGTTTATACATATATATTGATGAAACAAGACTTTTCATTTTACTCGCTTCTTTTATTAACCTATGGATGATGTACTGAATAATCGTAATAATGGGTTACATACAGAAGACAGTTCAAAATTTCTGTCCTCAATATAGTTAACTTGTCAGTGTTTATTACATTCGCATGACCTTTGGCTAAATCGTGTTTGCATCTGAATAGTCTTGGATTGCACATTATATTTTTACAGATAAAAACGCTACCTAGTGATTTTTTTGTCAAAGTTATTAGTTCCAAGAGGCCATCTTAATACAAGGTATTCCCTAACCTGGTGCTAAAGCGAACTTATAGTGGAACCGGCTTCAACAAAACAGCAAATACACCCACAAGTGATAATTCCAGTTTTGGTGATTTTGGCGTGTTCACTCCTTCGATTTTTTCAAAGTCGATGCAAAACCAGAGTACAAATGTAGCCAACAGTACAGTTCAACGGTCAAAAAACTGTTGGTAAATGTGGGGCCTACGTACATGTTTCGAACAAATCCTTCGCCATGTGTGAAAATATTATAAGCAAATCGAAATAAATAAAAATCTTACAACTTTCCTCGTATTTTTACGAAATGCCTGAAACAAATATGTTAATAACCTTTTTTCTGCATAAGACATTTTAAACTATAAAGATAAGTTGCGTCAAGAGGTGTATTTCAACGAATCCAATTAAACTTAACTCGTGAAGAAAAAACTGATAACATCAAATTGAAAATCTTACTTATCAAAACCTTCTTTATCAATGACATTAAAAGTTTATTAAACCATTTTCAACCCTTCATTTACGGCTTGTGTAAATCTGTCTACCACCCCATCCCCAAAAATTTGCGGCGGGTCATTCAAAATGTTGCGCGCAAAATGCTTGCATCATACGATGTCAACCACAGTTGACGGGTTAAATGTTGTTTCTAAAGGAATATTGTCTGCGCAATGCCTAAGAAATACACAAGTTCAGAATGCTGGTTTTAATTTTTAAGTTGCATGAGTACTAGAAGAAGGCGAGACTATGCACCAGACTTTTAAATTAATATAACTATTAAATAAGTATACAAATTTACACTTCATTCAATTATTTCTCCACGATGAACGTTACTGACTCTTAAACCAGATGGTCTTTCTAACAAAGCACATGTAATAAACAAGGCTGTAAAATTTTATTACTTATGCAAGCTTCAAATGATTCTAATATAATTTCCAACCACAAAATGGGGTATCTTTAAAAGGCTAAATTGGACAGCATCTGTCTAGGAAGATTTAGACGACGTTCAGACTGCTAACGCAGATCTTCATCAGGGCAAATTTATGCTAGCAGCTCGACATCGTCTAAAACTTCCTGAACAGATGCAGTCCATTAACAAAGCCTTTCACGTACACTCTTCTCCTCTGTTTCCTCACGTAACAAGATGGGTTATGTTTATCTCAAAGCAAAGCAATGAATAGTTGGATTCAAAAAATTCGGTGTTTTTCACCATGACAACTTACCGTAACATTAATTACCAAACATCAATTGGGTAAAATAATCCGTAAATAATGACTATCTTCATGCTAGTTGAAAGCGCATAATGAAAGATAACTTAGAAGATATAACTGCCAATACCTTGAAACACTTGTTATAACAGGTGATTACCACATTATAGCAAAACTGTTTCAAATGATTTTTTTTTCATTTTGTGTTTCTATCAGCAATTAGTTCACCAGAAAAACGTAAAAGTTTTCAATTACTTTAAAAACTAAGAAACATACTTACAATATAACAACTAAATTTTGCACTAGGAGGAAGAAAACAGGTATAGTTAAAACAATTAAATACATTGTCTTCCATTTGCAGTCCACTTAAAATTTCTCTACCTGAAAGCAGAATAAGTATATATATATATATGTATATGTCTAATAAAATATTACCATATCATTTAATATATTTTTCAATTTGATACAAAGAACTGTTTCTCTCTGCACAGAACGTAAACTATAATATAGTTGTCCACAAACACTGTATAATAAACATTAACACAAATAAAATCTTCTTGCATTTATAGGATAAAAAAACTAGATAAAATATGGATGAGTTCTGAATAATTTTTAAAATACTCAATCCTATCATTATGCTTTTTGAGTTATAAAATATTAAATCTGTATTCCTATGACTGCACCTCTAAAATCTTGCATGAACATTACTTCCATCAAGCCATCTTATAACAGAGACAAATATATAAAACACTACAAAAGCTACGTTATGGAAGAGTAAAGATAACTGAAATAATAAAATTAAGCTTTGTTAAGAGATTGGTCAAGAATATAAGATTAGGCAGCTTAAAAAAAGGGGGGATTTCCGCTAGAAAAACAGTAGGAACTACCAAAAGCACCCAAATATAGCTGGCAATTAGATTAACATTATTGCTTAAATGTTACTTTTTTCTATATAACTTATACAATAAGCTTCCATGTGAAGAAACATCAATGAATGTAAATATGTTTATGATCTGATATTACTTAAATAAGACCAATGTAAAGTACTAATAACTTGAAATGCTTCACTTCTGGTCTCCCAGTAAATTTGTATTTTCTACAGCTGTATTACTAGTAATAACTAAAACTTTTAACTTTTGATTGCAGAGTGAATACCCAGAAATTTACTTGTTAAAAAAGATAATTTCACAGAATATATCTGCACTAGCAAAATATATCTATCTGATTTTCATCTTGCCCCATCAATTACTATTAGCGCTTGATAATTTCTCTGAACATTTCTTCAGTTTTTTTTATATTATTTTTTCTATGATATGGATAAATTATATGTACAAAATACACCCTAGAATCATGTACTACCATTGTTCTGTTGCAAGAATATCATACACATAATATTCTGTAACCATATTCCTTATAAGTACTGTCAAAATACGGAAAGACTGAATACAGGATTTGGGACCCAAAGCCTTCCACAACATAATACATTTATGTGGAATGCATCAAAATGGGCAATTACTTTAAAACCTAATCTTAGAAAATGTTGTAATATTGTAAAAGTTAACTCCTAATGTTTAGGTTTAACTTTTCAGATGCTTGTTAAGTATCTAATCTTATCATCTGTAACATCAGACTGTTCTTTTAAGAAATAACTACTCATTTTTGAATATGTGATACAGAAAAAAATAAAAAATCATATTTTTAGTCACTGTAAAATATAACTATCTATAATTCTTTACTATATTCCTTAAACTTTTACATCAGAAAAAGTAGTGATTTCTGTGATAAATTATGTTTCCTCTCATTGCAAACAAAACCATTACCCTTAGAGTAAACCCTTGTTCCAGAACAAAGCAGTGAAATATCATTAAATGTTACAAAAAAAAATATTAATTAAAACTATCACTTTCTGAATCTGGTTTAATAAACTTGTGCTTCAAATGATTAGACTTTCTAAACCTGTGGCTACAGTCCAACCCATTTACTTTGGTGTTAAATTTAAAAGTATATATCTATTCATTACACCATTAAAACAATATTAAAGGACTTGGAACATAATATTCTTCAAGTGGTCATATCAGCAGATACAGTACTTATAGTGAAGTAGGTGAAACATCTAGTCAGCAAGGTCAAGGAGAATTCTCTAAAGAGATATAAAAAGTCCTGTTGGTTAACAGGCCACACTCAATCTCTAGCACTGGTAAAGACATTAGCTTGAGGCACAAAAGGGTTAGTTTCAGTCATCTGTACAGATATATATTACACAATAAAGCATAATTGCACATATTATCAGATCTACTAAAAGCAAAGCAATCTATTTTTTTTTTCAAGTACACCACTTTGTTTATTTATTAATAGGTAACTCAGGTTACCAGTTGTTTTTTTTTATGACTAGCTTATTCTATTCCCTTTACATTTTCATTTTCTTAGCTGACACAGGAAGTTCACAACCAAGTTCTGCAGAGCTGCTTATGGTGTGTCTACGCTGATAACATGACAAAAGCTGAGAGCGAGGATATCCTGAAGTTGCACTTCCGTGACTTAAATATGAGTAACCAATTCCACCACTTTTTTGCCGAATTGAAGTAGGGATTCCTGATGAAGATGGAGTTTGGGAAGAGGCCATAATTTCACCTGAATGACTATGCTTTGAATTTAAAACTGTGTTTGAAATTTCAGGATGAGCTACTGTTGATTCCATTGATTGTGACCTTCCACAAATGTCAGGGTACAAACTATTTGGACCAACAATTTGATGGGGTGAATGACCTGATATTGTATCAATTGTACTGCATGATCTTAACAGTTCTTCACCAGACTGTTTCTTGGCTTGGTGAGTTGAAGGCTGCTTGGATACTGACATTTTTGAACATGTACAACCAGGGAGACGTGGTTCATCTGGTCCCAGTGATGTCACAGACACTGTGGTTGAAATGGTATGTTTAGTGGGTGAAACAGTAGCTGTAATTAGGAAGTTTTGCCTATGAAGGATGCAAGTATCAGCATGCCAATGTAGTGGTCGTGCCAAAGAGGAGCTAGCATGGTGTCCAAAGACAGTTCCTTCTGTTCTTGCATCAAGAGAGGTTCTGTGTCCAGTTGTGATAAATGATGTCCCACCTTTAGTAGCAATACTACATACTTCTGATACATTTGGGAAATTAGAAGTTTTGGGTCTTGTTGTGACAGAGACTGATTCTTGGCTATCAACCCTATTAGCATCAGCTGAAGTAGAAGAATTAGAAGAGACTTTATGTCCTGTCATAAGAAAAGTTACCCCTTGGCTACCTATCACATTAGCTGGTTCTATACTCGAAACACTAGAAGAACCAATACCTGTTGTGACAAGAGTACCCTGGCTACTTATACTAGCAGAAGTGTCAGTAGCAGAAACTCCAGAGGAAGTTTTATGACCTGTTGTAATAAAGGCTGTTCCTTGTCTACTTACAGATTCTGGCAGAAAGTTGTCAAACAATGCTTGAGGATCCAATTTTTCTTTAGATTCACAAGGTGTTTGTTTAACAGTGGAAGTCAGCTTTGTCTGATCATCAGGTATATCACTTGATGTTTTTAAACAAGATCCATCGGTAGATGCACATTTCTTCATCTGAGGATGATTCTGCTGTTTATTATGAGACAAGACATTTCCAGCAAACATATTAGAATATTGAGACACTAATCCACCTTGGCCTGGAACAGTTACTCTTTCTGATCTGGCCCAAGGTAGTCGCTTCGATTTTGGCTGAGAGGAATCAGCTAGAGGTAATGTGGAATCCATCATTTTAGGTTTCTTACCACTCATCGTAGTAACAACTTCTGTTGTAGAATCACAGTGGCTATTCATTCCTCTTCGTTGATCTAAGGAAGGAAAATCATATATATATGGATATTCATACCCAAATCCTATTTAATCAAACAAAACAATAACTGATACAAAGTTCAAACCTTAGAATTGAGCAAACAAAATTAACAGGATAAATAACCGTATTTTTATGAATGTTAGTTGTGCAATATATAACTAATGAGAAATTCAAATATGTCATCTTAAGATTTGATAGTAATTAGACAAACCACCAACAAAAAAAACAACTTTAATATACTTGTAACTTAAGCCTAAGCATGTAATACTCTTTCCAAAAGATAGATTGGCTTTAAGACTGCTTACAAACGATAGTATTCTATTACCATAAAGAAACACTATATTATTAAATGTTTTTGACATTTAACCCTTTTCAGCCTGGTATCTTGTGCTTTTTTCATGAAGGCATAGAACAACATTACATTTTCAAACAATTACATCTGATCTCCATCCTTAAACCACCTACATAAAACTATACCTAAAACGCTCAGATTTAGAATGTTATTTTAATACTAATTTCATAAAATATGTTTTTAAATAATGCAATAAGAAAACTTCCAAACTGCTAACTTAAATTATTTTTTTTTTGCCTCCAACTGTAATTTTTATTTAGGGAGCAAAAATATTGAAACTTTTCACCTGTGCAGCTAAAAATTGTCAACACACAAAGGATGGCTACAAATCTGTGGTCTTTATTTTTAAATTGATCATGTCCAAAATGGGAAAATTCAACTAACTTCATGTTGTTTTACAACTTATAAACTTCTAAAGCTAATAAAATCATGAACATACTGTCTAAAATCTGAATTTTTCCTTTCCACAAGCTATTTGACATTGAAGTTCTATTTATTCCTTATAAAGATTGTAAAAAATTACTAAATTTACGTTATATACCTCAGAAGCCTTTTGCAGGTAGCATGCCTTCGATCAATTTAGATATATTCTTGTCCCCCCTACCCTTATGCTTAATAAGTTAATTTTATTGGTTCAAAATACCCCTGTTTGTATATTTGAGGTGTTTGTTTAATGTGTGTAAATAATTTCTAAAAATAATACAAAAATAAGATTTATAATGTAAGAAAATACTGTCTACTTACATTAGTTTATATATGATATTTTTCAACTAAATGGGTTTGTATTTGTTTACATGAGGTTTAGGACTGTATCTGTTGCTATTCAAGATTCTCTATGTTTGTTGAAATGAAGTAAGACAAACAACATAACTGTGCAATGGTATAAAAAATGGTCTGAGTGTTGGATACAAACTTCTTTTTATGAGACAATTTTGTGAAATGAATGACTGTATGAATGTATGAAACAAAAGGTAAATACAGATGAGTTTTAAATGACAATCTGTGTAATCTGTAGAATGGGTTTGTGTAAAACCTAACTATCAGGTCAAACATTATGGAAGTATTAGGTAACAGCATGATATACATAATATCTACGTTACATGGTAGTTTTTATTTATTACAAATAACATAATAAAAAGTCAAGTTTATGAGGTTCAAAAATGTTTGAAAGTTAAGATGCTATAACTCCTTAAACCCAAGCAGACACTGCCAGTGTCTAATAACATTTATGTCTCTTTGGCTGAAAACTAATCCAAACAATGTTATTATCCACAAAATTAAAAAAAAAATTGAATTTTACAAGGTATGGTGATAACTATTAGGAAATCATGAAAATAAATCTGGCAGAACGTCAATAAAATTACGGTTTAGGTAGTTAAATTTGAAGTGCCTGTGTTTCAATTATGGTGATGTTTATAACTTATTAATTTTTATAAATGTAACTAATTCCTTAAACAATTCAGTTTATTGGTTTTTATTACCTGTCATGTTTATTATCCATAAAGCCACATATTTTAAATTTAATCAGTTACTTCTAATCAAATTTAAAATTTAATGCTCATTTTAAATTAATGTAACTTTAGCTAAGATGAATTAAAAACAAAACATAGAAACATAAATTACTTTAACATCACCAAGAGAGACGTAACATAAAACAAAACCTGACATTAAATTATGATCAATTACATTAATTCAAACTTTCTCAAGGTAAGTTTGCAACACGTGTACTCTGGAACAACAAAATCTTTCATGGCTTTCAGTAATCATTATGGTAAACACAAACTAACAGAGGCAAAGGCTGTTTGTTTTTTTTGTCTTACAGTGAAAACAATGAGTACTATAAAATGAAAGAACAAAGTATATGCAAAACAGATAAAATAAATGTAAATATTCAACAACTGGGACAAAGCTTTGGTTTAGAAGAAGCCTTTGACATAACTTTAGCTATGGTCTGAAAGCCCATTATAGAGACATAAAAGTTGCAATATTTATTCATAAAGACTAGTTAAGATTTTTAAAATTTTAATGTACTTTCAATATAATATTTTTACACAATTTTAACTTTGCTAAACATACCAGAAGTATTTAGCACATGAATCAATTAATTTAACATTACACTGTTTACTCACCTTGGGGTTTACGATCTGAATATAAATCAGCAAGAGAAGAGGGGTCATCGGCTATTCGATCTAATAAGTCGTCTTGTTCCATCTCTTGCTTGGCTCTTTGCCATTCTCGTTCGATTTGCTCCCGAGCAACCTGATGATGACTGGATTTTTCCTGTTGTCTGTACAGATCACGTTGAAGCAGTGCTCTGGTTTCCTGTTCAAAAGATTTTATTCTTTCTTTTGTTAAAGCAGACAGTTCTTCATATGTATGAAAGACCACTTCATCACCTATTCCTTCCCATAGCTTCCCCTTCTCTTTACTTTTAGCTCTTGTCTCAGCATGAGATTCAGAGTCCCGTTGGCTCTCAGATATTGGCTTATTCGTAGACAGTGAAGATAAAGATGTGAGGCTGGAACAATCATCAGAAGTACTCAAGGAAGGGGATAAGTCTGGTTGCGGTTGAGGAGGTTTCAGGGACTTTTCATGGCTGCTGGGAACAAACATGGACTGACTCATTGGTTGTTTGTGTGTAACTGCTTCTCTGCTATGATAATCTAGAGACTTTCTTCGTCGGTCAGGAGGAGATTTTTTATCACTACCAATTATTTGCTCCTCACCATGAATAGCTTCTCGTTTTTGTCTATGCCACATCTTTCGATGGGCTACACTCATTAGAGAGGAGACAAATTCACGTCCACTACCACTACTTCCTACCCAGAAGAGAGACAAAAAACATATCCTATTAAACATCTAAACTTACTTTCTGTTTTTTTCCTCCATTCTGCATACATAATACAAGTTTTTGAAAAACTGACAGGACAAACTACCATACAAAATTTAAATACTTTTTAATCCTCAAAAAATTAATTAAAAGATGTAATAATTAAAGATTATGCTTTAAAAAGAAAAAGGCAAGTAGAAAATCATTTCATCATTTCATAGCCCAAATAAAGTGTCAAAAAAATACAATATTAAATTATAAATGCTAGCTTGTTTAATTAAAAATAAATAATGATGTCATATTGAGTTATACTGGTTCCAGCTGTAAGTTCTGGTTTGATGTTCTTTGCATAAACAACTGGAATGTCTCATATATAGACCATGAAATTTGACACAAGACTCTTGAGAGATTTTAAGTTAAAAACAATACCTCTTGTAGTAATGGTTTCTGAAAGTAAAAAAATTAAACTTTGTTTGCTAAATATACTGGATCACAAAGACCATCTAGATTTATTAATACAGAAGCTGGAAACAATAAAACACCAGGTGGCTATCAAATCAAAGCAACTGCTACATTCAGATATGCCAATTGTCCGTGGAGCAAGTCAAAAGTATTGAAACAATCACATATAATGATTGGCTGAAAAATTAATAACAACACACACACATCAAACACTCACATTTTCAGGTTAGCTATTACTTATAGTGGAAATGCTTTAGTGTGGTTTCCTTGCAATGTTTGCATTTAAGATATAACTAGGAAATACCAAACACAAAAAACAAATTTTACTGATTGAATAAGCAATCATTTGTGAATATAAATTCCACTCTAATCACATGGGCACCATTCTAGTGCATTAGCTAGTCAGGATGTTTATCATATGGCAAGATTTTGTGTTGAGAGGATACAGCAAAATATATGAAATCTCTGGAAAAAATCACAATTGTATATTACCTGTCAAAGAAATGAATAGCAACCCATTAACCCTTGGTTGGAAATGAGCAAAATAATGAGGACAAAGAATTAAGATCTAAGTGGTGACAGAAGCTCAGAATAATGATGCTAATGAGCATGTGGTGGGCAAAAAGTTCTCAATCAGTCCTTGGACTGAATAAATCAGTGACCTCAATCTGATGCTATCCTTGCATAACAAAGAATTCTTTGTTTAGCTTGTGCCCCCCCCCCCTTTTCCCTGAGTGAGTAGCATCCACGTGTTGCATTCCAAAGAGTGATATTACATCAGAAAGTTCCAAATAAAACCTGGGATAGAGAGCACTGTTTCTCAGTCAGCATTGGAGAATCTACCACCAGCTAGCATCAGAGAGCTACAAGTTCACCCAGCTACAAACTAGTCATACCCTCTTCTCCTCCAATGCAAGTATTTTTAAGATTTGTTGGATATACTATTGAATAATGGTTGACAACATAATGTACTTGGAGTAATGGTTAACAACAGGACACTACCTATTGCATTGCAAATGCTGTTTGTTAATAAATGTTGTGTGATTTATCTCAAAAAAACCTCAAACTCATTTCTTTATTCTCACATAAATCTCCTCAAGTTGGTGATCTGTGTGCAAATGTCACTGCCTGCATTTCTGATACATGAATAAATACTATTTGTAACACGTGACTGTCCTCTGATAGTGCTCATAACAAGTTCAGTTCAATTATTGAGTTGGAATTCTTGTCAACTGCTTTAGTTCAATAAACATTTTCTTCTTTGTTAATCTAAAATTGTGTATATTCAATAAGTTGCTCTGATTAAAAAAAGTTTTTTTTACAGTATTTGTCACTCAAAATATATCACGATTAATACAATTATACAGCTCATTTGCTAGAGATCTCCAAGCTACAGAATATTTTTTACCACTATCTACCAAAAGTTTTCTGTCATGTATCATTGTTTATAATACTATTCATAAAAAATTATTAAATCACTTCCAAACTCACTAAAATAACCAAGATAAACAGAACTCTATTAATTGTATTTGGCATAAAAAGACAACATTCTGACTATTAATATATTTCTAATTCCTATAATTAGACAATGAAAAATTAGTCATCAAGAGGAAAAAATTTATTTTGATAGAAAAGTTTACTTAAAGAAATGTTAATGATAATATATAGCCTTCTATAATAACAAAAAAAAAAGGAGGTATCAAAGGTTTTGTGATGACTTATGATAATCCTAGCATTTTGCACCTTTGTTCCTTATTACTATGAAGGCTTAAATCAAAGGCAATTAACTAGCTAGAGATAATGGTAGATATTTCTTTAAAAAATCATTTTCCATATTTATCTAAACTAAAAATGCACCTACCAATTGACAGTGCAATATTTTTGAATAAAATATTGTACTTAAAAAACAGTTTGAATCTAAAACAAAATAATAATAGTGAAATTTAAAATTCCAAAAAAACTGCTTCTACAATTTCTTTCACAACCAATCTAAAATTAGGTACATTCATCAAAGTCTAGTAATCTTTCATTCTGTATTCTGCTACACTTTAAATATCCAAAATTTTTGTAATATTACTTTTTTTAGATTTTCATGCCAATTGAAAGTTGGATTCAGTGATACATGCAATACAGTTTAAACATAAATTTTAAAAGTATGCTTTTGTTAATGTCACTAAGTATTTTAATAATTCTAAATCAGTCATCTTACAATGTTTCCACTGATCTATCAGTAATATAATTTTTAAAAGTAACGTTAAAATTATACTTTAAAATATCACTGAAATGGTTTATCAATCTGATTTTTACCTTACTAATTGTAGTATGCTATAGCACTTATTTTTTTCTTGTGTGAGCATGTGTATGAAAAGAAAAATTATTTCGGCTTCTATATGATCATATTTTGACAAAAATTTATTGTATCCCTACTTGAATTATCTGTTTTTCAAAGATTAATAGTTTTGTTAGCTGACATATCCATGTAATAGCAAATGATTATGTAAAATCATAGAATTTTAGCAGTAATAAAGCTAGGTTTTTTAATTCAAAGTATCTCATGACATTGTAACTTAAAAAAATTGCCAGTATTCTAAAAAAAATAAATTCAACAATTAGAAATACTACAAGTTTGCTATTAACATTGCAATAATGCTAAACTATCAGAAGTTAAAGGATTTCCCTGAGAAGCTTTTACAGTTATGAACTCACCTGCAAAACTCCCCAAATCCATTTTATGAATATTTTCTAGTAAAGCTCCTGGGTCAGCTACTGGAAGTGGTTCTGATAACCTTTTAAAGCAATTTTCTGGCAAGCTTGCTAAGTCCTCTGTAGGTGACTTAGTAAATAACCATTCAGCCTTCATGAAATGAAATCAAAACTTTAGTACTGCAATTTTCTCATTTAATGTTCAAATAACTAGAGTAAATTATTATTGATTCCTTTCAAATAAAGCCTGAAAATGTGATAATAATAAATGGAATCTGTGAACAACTTTTACTAAATTGGTTCATAAATAATTTACATTAGGCCATAATCAATGTACTAACATTCAATTCAAAATGATCACCATACAAGTATTTTTAAAAAAAATGTCTATTAATTTCTTATGTTTTGGTGAGGAAAAAGTAATTAAAGAATACCATCCACTTTATAGAGCTTGTTAACTCATGCCTTTCTTTTTAAATTTTATAATTCTTCATTACTTATTTTCAAGAGTTAATACTTTTTCTGAGCATCATGATTTTGTGTTACACACTAAAATAGCACATTGTACAGATGTAATTATATTTATTAAAATTCAGTTTTGCTCATAACACAATGACCTTAAGCATTATGGCATCCAACCTGGATTTTCACATTTTAAATAACATTTTGTTAAAAATGACATTTCATCTGTAATGGATTTAAATGCACCTGGCAATTGATGTAGTTGTGTGAACAAAATATTAAAAGAATGGCAGCAAAACAGAAGTAAATGAATTATAAAAAAATTTAAACTTACATTTGTAATAATGGTCTCTGTAATACAACACTGATGAGACATATCTGTAACCATGGCAACCATATTGTTATCCGCTGACCTCACCAGGGTAGGCCCAAAAACAATAGCAAGATTCCGAGCCTCCATCTGTATATTTTGAATACATACACAATTGTTCAACCTAAATTTCCTTTATTGAAATAAAGCTAAAATACATTGATTTTAGACTAGTATGACCGATAAACCCATTCCCCAATCTTAATAATTCTGTCGATAAGAAAAATTTTCATTCCGCCTGGTTTTCTCCATCTATGATTGTAATACGAAAAATAATAAAATAATTATAATCAGGATTTATTCTACATAATAACACTCACGTCTTATTGACTCATGAGTTATGGAAAAGTTCTGGATAGCAAGATACAAGTTCGATAAGAATCCAACATGTGAATAGTACGATTATTTAGATGTATTAAAAACTGATGTAATAAAACCTAGTTAAAATACATCTAAATTGTTTAATTAATTAATTCCTGCAACTTGTCTTTAAAAATGTCATAAAACTGGTTAATACACTCAGATTACACATCACATTTTTAGAATATGTTATAAACAAATTGTGTCAAAGTACCAATTAAAGGAAACATTCAACGAATCAAGCAAATACACAGATCACCCTTAAACTACAAAAAAAAAAAGTTTCAAATGCAGTTTTTAAAGAGACAATAATGTGTTGATTAAAATATTGCAAGCAACAAATAAAAAACGATATTTGAATCTTAAAACTTGAAATTCGTAAAGAGTAAGCTTAATCTTTAAGAAAAGTTGAATCTGCATAGAGAATTTATAAAATTACTAGAACTACCATAGCTTTCCAGATTGATGTTTTCAGGTCTGAAGGAAAGCAAAATAACTTGATAGTTTCCATTGGCATCAACTTGTTTTTCCTTATTTTTTTCACACTGATGTTTATGTTAATAAACATAATATGCATAATATTATGAAAACATTCTTACTTTACAGACTGATTACTTATTTATTTCAACAACAGAAACCCATTTCAGGATTTACTGAAATGAATGACAGGTATTACAAAACATTACAGTCATGTCAGGAAAGACATACAAATATTCATTAGTTTCAAACTTTTTGAAACTTTGACATAAAAAAAGAAAAAAACGAGTACAGTTTTACCTCAGAAATAAATTGTACATTAGAAAAAAATTAGTGGCTTTTGACAAAAAAAAAGTTTATTCACCCACCTTGTTAAAACTGGCATGAGTTGTAACCTTCTTTAAGTGGTTCATTACAAATTTTAGCGTCTCAAAGTTATGACGAGGAAGCAGATGAATCTGAAAGAAAGAAAAAACATAACACAATTAAGGAAATATTAAAATCTCATCTATTTATTTAAACACTAGCAATGACCTGCAAAACATTTGCAGTAGTTTTCATACCCTTCACTGAGATTTTCCTTATTCTATCATTTTCATGCACTCCATTTAAGCTAAGCTTTCTTGCAGGCATTATGTGTTAGATTGATAAATCCTGGTCTATTTGAAAACATTTTACACTGTCAGTCAAACAATCTTAAGTAGATGTAACTTTATCTAATGAAACTACATGTAATGTAAACAAAAATGTGAAATAATGGTATTCATAATAGTGTACAGATTATAAAACAGTTATGAGAATTCTGTGTATGACACGGTCTTATGAGTTGCAACAAAGAAACTCACAAAAATGAAGAATAAAACCCACAGTAAAGAAAAAGTAGCTAAAAGGTATTTATAGCAGTCTATGAAACAAACCAAAGCTATATTAATTGCAAAATAAAGTAAATGTAAAGTTGTAATGAAGGCAAACTTAGCTGAATATGCAGAAACATCTGAATGCATGTTCACAAACGATAAGCATATGGTTTTGAATGAGCTGTGGATGCATATTTTAGACCCAAATAGGTCGAGAAAGCCAATAGCAATTGTATTTAGTGTAATGTTCTTTTTTTTTTTAGGAAATTACATGTGGGTTAATTGTTGTTTGTGTGAAATACTTTGCAAATAAAAAACTGAAGTAGAAATCAAAGCCAGATGTCATGTGATAACAACAACATTGTGCCACCACGTAGCATACTTATTGCGTTAAAAAGTTTGACTAAGCAAAAAACAGAAAAGATGATTCTGAATGGAAAAGTCAATATGCAATCCGGACTCCTCGGACAAAGGCCTTTCCTTTCTGATGATATGAGATTTGTAGTGTTTGATTAAGAAATTTGTGAGAAAAGTTCTGGACAGACAAACGCAAGCATATATTTATATAGATTTTATATAATTCCATACATAAACTTTAGTAAGTACATAGTTGTTGTTGTTCCTTGTTTCAAGTAATTTATACCAATATACATATTAGTAAAAAAAAGTGACAAAAAACTGTAAGAATGTGCAGCTCGGAAGAATTTATGCCTAATATTATTTGTCAAAATCATCTTCAAGAACCATTACTTGTATTAAGCCAGATAATGAGAATTATTGTTTAGAAGTCAAATAACACAACTTTTCTCTTTGGAAAACTTACCAGGGACATTTTTCAGATGTTTAAAGCAGAATAAAGAAGAATATAATTATATAACAAAGTAACAAAAAAGATATAAAGCTATGAAGATGTCAGAGGTTATAGCATTAACCAAGCACAAAAATGGCTTTACCAGTCGATGGATTGTTTGAAGTTTCAACATTGGGTTTTCTAATTTACTTGCAGCAATAAACTGTGGGTAAAGTGAAGAGGTGAAGAGGGGTTCAGACAACTTCCGGAAGAAAGCTTTTAAAAGACTAGAAACCACATTCACATCATTCCAACGAGTGTCTTGAAGGTCGTTTGTAATTGACTGTTGGTTCACAGCATCCATCAACATACTGACTGCTGCATTATTTCCTGGAACCCTATATATCCCCACTGTATCAAGTCCTCGAGCTTCAACAATACTGGTACACAGTTCCACAGCAAGGGGAACAAACTAGTTTTGGAAAAAATAAATAACTCAGTAATTATATAAAACTTGCTATTACAAATTCAGTGGTTTAACATAGTTTCTTATCAATGTAACTTACCAACAGATAACAACCAAGTTACTTGATTCAACTACTATATTATTAATGTACATCTATAAACTTGACATCAAAATGTAGTTAATAAATCAACTTTTAATGTAAGTTTGAATTACTTAATTTCAAAAGGAGATAATAAAACAGAATCCCAATCTTCACTTTTCTATATCTTGTGATACTTGTTCATTCCAAAATGCACATTTTTGATAATCTTTCAAAACATATTTCAGCTTCCGAGTTTTAATGCAAATTACAAACTTATATTATAGATATTGTTGAGATATAATTTAACTTTATAGCCTTCAACCATCTTGTTTTACTTAAGTATAAATCAGAAAGTCCAACCCAAATGCTACACCCTCCTATCACATATTGTCTTTCAAAAAGTGTCAATTTTCTTTGACATTCTATTAAATTATTTATAACCAATAAAAAAGAAGATTTTAATTCAATGATTTACATATAATGTTAGCTCATTCTCAGGACAGATTTGAAGTTATTTAACATACATATTCAAAGTGGCTATCACCAAGTTCAACTCAATGAGCTAAGGGAATTATTCTAATACACTTATAGCTTAGTGCATGTTATTATTTTGTGTTCTGAATTGAATATTTGAAATAAATAAAAATTCAGTAAAGCACTGAAAACAATCAAAGCAAAAATTAGGGTTAACTTTTATAGATACTTTGACTGCAAAAAGTATAAGACCCAGATATAAGTACTAAATTTAATTATTATGTATACTTTTATTTATTGTTAGAATTTTATCAGTTAGATCAGAAAATAAACGAAAAAATTAAATAGAAAAGTTCTTAATGAAGTATACACATGAGAAGTTCAGGCATTACATAATTCAACACTGTAACTTGAGTCATGCATTTACCAGATGATTTATAGCTTGTTACACAGGTATAGCAGTTAACTCTTTCGAGATGGGTCACGGGTGAAAGGCCATGTCGTATCATTTGTTGACTTGCATTTAAAATTTTATTGAACTACTATTCCATGAATTTATGTCAATAAGTTTAGTATCAAACTGCATATTATAATTTAAATTTTAATATTATACACTACTCAATTTCTTAATTTAAAAGTAAATTAAAAAACACACAGATAAACATCGATTTTTGTGTGTCACATGGTATGTTGAATGCAACACTTGTTCAAATTAGGTGTATGTGAAGTCAAAATACTAAGTCTATAGTTTTGTATGAATTAGAAACTCAAATTATGATATTGATAAGCTAGAATATAAAATAAGGTCTTATCTTTTCTATTTGCCAATATATTGCTCATGTAATAAATCAAACACAGTGGCACCCTGCCAACCTCTTTCCATTTTTGGAAATGCTCCATTATATACACTTAGTTCTATGTATGACATTAATAACCAATTGGAAGCTCAGAATGTCCCCCTTGTGGCTTTCTCAGTCATTTCTTTCTTTTGAACCAAGGAGGTAGGGTGTGTCTTTAATCTGCTCGAAATTTCATATTTTTTTAGACTAAAATACATCTTAGTTACTAAGCTTGATAAATTATAGTGGAATTCTATGGTATTAATGTAGTAATTTATTATTTTTTAGTTATTCAAATGTATATATATATAAAACCTAAAAAATATATTTTGTTTCATATCCTCCACGTGCAAATGTTTTAAAGGCTTCGCAATCTACGTCAAGCAGCAACTGAGTACAAAGGTCATAACTAGAAGAGATAATTGTTTACTTTACTTCTTTATTTACTCTTCTATGTTTTAAGAAAAATAAAATAAGTTTAAAAACTTATTTCAAAATATCAATAATCTATATACATATATAATGTATAATGATTGAAACGTGACTGTATTTTACAAAATACAAGTCTACTAAAACACAGTCAAGACAAGTTACTTTGTACAGACCAAAGGTCAGTTTTATGTTATTTGATACAGTAATATGAGTGCACATGAGCCACATCATTGTAACTTCTGTATTGTTAGCCAGGCATGACTGAAAGGTCAATATAACAAATATATATAAATGTATAATGTTATGAGATTTAAGCTATTTAATCTAAACATTTATGTTTTGATGTTATAATTTGTGTTAATTCTAGAATGAAAGAGGCATAATTTATATTTATTTCCTAATTTTTTTTATGGTGGTTGTGTGATCAGTCAAACCTACCAGATTAATTACTGAAAATAACAGATAAAACAAAGTTTTTTCTTAAGAAACATTTGATAATTATCTGGAAGACATTATAAAGATTTCGAACGTGAAATTTGAAAATTTTCTGCTGCATAAAAGTATTTTATATCTTAAAATGAAAATTTCTTTGCAGAAAAAAAAAGGCATGAGAAAAATATTGCTTTACAAACCTTACGACTTAATAAAAAAAATTTGATATTTTGCATATGAAAGCAATGTAATGTTTACTGATAATCTGCCATTTTCGTTAACATTCACTTACTAATTTAAAAGTTATAGCAGGGAAACTATAACAAGCATAAAATGGTTACAAGATGGTCTCAGGGACCAAGCTCACGCTGAAAGAGTTAACAAGGTCCAAAGAGCAATAAAACAATAAAATTAAACAAAAACAGAGGTAAACTCTTATGAGCCAGAAGCTGTTTAGAATGAAGAAAATTTTACTTTTCTCTTACAATTTAAAGTTATCCTAAAAAGAAAAAAAGGGTAATTTCAATTTATTTTTTTTGGTAACTACAAGGTTGGTCAAATGGACCAAGCCCTTTGTGTTCAAGTAGAAAAAAATAACAGATAAAATAAAAAAGATTACTGAAAAAAAAACAGCTTTGGATATTCATTTAGGAGGCTCTAAAGGACTAGTCAGAGTCTGAATCAGACAAATCTTTAGTAATATTATTCAATTAGAAAATCTGATTTTTTGTGAACAAGAGACTTGTAATGTTTACTAAACGCATACCAAATTTCATTATGATATATTCAATACATTAAACGTTATTTTATGTATACTATAATGGTTACATGGTGGATGCAAAGTTGGTGAAAATTATCAAGCCTATATAGAGGGTTAAAATTTACTTGGTAATAAAAAAAATCTGAACTCTTGAAACAGTAGGACTGTGGTTCTTGAAAGGAAATTAATGCATACAAGATGGTATACTAAACTAATTTGTAAAAAAATATATAATAATAATAATAGTAATAATTATTGATAAAGGTAATTTCCTGTACTTTTCATTCATATAAATATCATTTTGTGATATATAGTTTTTATTAATTTAGAGTACTAACTGTATTATTCACACCAATAAGAGAGCAATTAATATCACAGTTACTAAAACTGCTAATCTTATCCTTCCACAATATAAAATAATATATTTTTATTCAAGTATACTGAAGTAAATCTATATAAATTTTCTTGTAGTTATCCTCGATGTAGCTACTCTTTATCCTATAACTGGAATGTGAAGGGTTGTTATCTTGTAGTAACCATTAGTCTTAGATAAAGGTTGCACTACACAAGAATTACTTAGTAAAGCTTATATTTTCTTCTTCTTGATTCTGTGTCATGCCCTTCTATAGTGGGACCAAACTTGTTTCAAGATGTGGTACAGAGACCAGTACAAGCTAGTACCAGCTGGAGATTTATTTCTTGAATGTAAAATAAAAATGGTTGTTGATTTAAGAAATCTAGGATTTTGGGATTTTGCAGCAAGAAATTTTGTTCTAACTTAATATTATAATGGCTGTTGTGCACCTATCTGTGGGCAAGAGGGCAATAAAGGCATGCTTGCTTGATAAATTTCACAGTTTAAATAAAAATAAATCATAACTACTTCAACAAAATTTTTTTCACTTAAAAATAGCCAAGAATTGATATTTAGTAACTTAACAAAATATATTTGGTGTAAATTGCAAAGAAAAAATTTTAAAATGTTTGAACTTTGACCTATGTGCAGCTCCAACAGGCATGCCTGTAAACAGTCCTTATAATTTTTTTTTAAATAAATTTTCCTGCCCATTACAAAATATAGCTTTCTATTTACCAGACCTTAGCATCCCTTAAATAGACTTATCCAAGGTTTTGTTTCTCACAATGTTTTACTTTACTCTCAGTGACTACTTTCAAGAACTCTATTATCGAGTCTGTTATAATGCCACAGCAATATTATCCTCCAAACAAGATAAAAACAATGAATAAGCATGATTAGAGAAAAATATTCTTATCTATTTGTGTAAAGTAAATAGCACTTGAATAAGCAGTAATGTAAGAGTCTGGAAGAGTGACTAGGAGACATTCTCATAGCGGAGAACAAAAAATTCTAATGTGAAGTTTACAAATCTTAGGAACCAGCCACATACTTGAGATTCGTTTTACTGTTTCTTGTGACTATGTTTTCGTTTGTGATAATGTATTTCTGTTATACATGTTTTAAAACTACAGGAATACTCTTATAGGTAAGGATATTTACGGTTAGTGAGGAAGCTAGGAGCTCTGTGACAGCAAACTATTCAGATGACAGAAAAGCTTTATATTTGTACGTATTCGTAAATTTATTATTACTAAAACAATTCATATAAGTAGAAAAACTCCTTAATTTCTGAAAACATGCTATAATTATTACAGAGAAATATAGTTGGATGAAATATCACTTATATCAATGTAGACTGAGGAAGAATGGATAAGTTATGCTTATACTGGTCAACACTTTTACTGTTCATTCATTAGTGTTTTATGCTATTTTCAAGGTTACATAACTGATGAATATAAAACAAGTTACACATGATCGATCTTATGTTAAATGGAACTTTCTGCTTAACAATATTTAAGATAACTCAGTTTTATTTATTTTTTCATAATATTCTAAGTAATTTTTTCTTTGTATGTAGAAACTCGTATGAATAGACAAGAAAATGAGCATGCTGTTATTAGAACACTGACACAACAGTTATTTTGATTGAAGAAATAACCCTATTGGATACAACTACATGATTTTAGGTACAGAATGAAATAAAAAGAAATTTAAGATGAAATGGAAGTATTTTCAACACCTTACAAAGGAACGTTTGAAAACAAAATTTCCAATTTAAAACCAAAGATATCATACAAATCTTAATCTTCATATTTTTTCATGCACAAACTATGTATTACATAGAAACTATTTTCAAATTGTATGCTATTAGATTAAGCATTTGTTTGTTCTCATACAGGGATGACATATCTTCCTGCAGTTCCAGGTAGGATTAACAGTGAATATACTACAAGTCTTTTTGTCTTGTGTAAACATTTTTTTACTTCTAGTTGCAGCAAACATTGGAATCTTATATAATGAGTTAAGAAGCTTACTAGTCTAGATAAACTCTGCAATATTTTGTTACTATAGTAATTATGTTCTTTTTCATTTACTTGTGCTTGCTTATTTTCCTTTACTGTTTATGTTCATTTTATTATGTACTTAAAATTTCTTAAAACTGATGTGCATTGTGGACACTTCATAGCCTTCTACTGATAATCATGTATGAAACCTCATGTAATCATCTTACATGTAAATATAATGAAAAGGTATAACAACACCTTTTATACATAGACTACATTTTGACATGAAAGAAAATATTGGCAAAAAATGGATTGTTAAACATAAATGTACGCACCTTATTATTTTGCGAGCTTTGATATTCATCAAGACGCAAGCCTGATCTGGTTCCCTTAGCTGGTGCAGTGTTAAATTTCTTTAAGCCATGTACTACTCTGCCACGCCATGCAGCAACAGATTTGGGCAGTTCATCTAAGAAAAGAAGTAATGAGAGTAAATCCCAGACACATAAGAAACAAATGTGTACATTTGTTTTTTTATAACCACAATTTTTTTCTAGATTCCTATACTTATTTACTAGATTGTGCATTGTGGAGGTATCAGAATTTGTGTAAAATGGTTATGGACACTGTGTGGAGTAAGCTGACCAATATTTCAGTCATCCAAACACACATATATGCATCCTTATTAGCAAACCATCCATGGCAAACGTATTACAGCAGATGATCAACAATACTTGTATACAAAAATATTCTCTGAGTAAGAGATAATGCCACTACAATTGACAAAAAAGTCACACAGCATGTTTCTTGTTTTAATATTTGGTTGTGTTCTCTTTGGCCTTGATAACTCCTTGACATCATTGTGGCACCGTGTGCACAAGAGACTGAATGTAGACAATGGTGAGCTTGTGATGCCACCTATAGATTAGGTAGAATTGCCTACCCTTAAAGTTCGCTCTCAGTAGCATTCACCTATCAACTAGACAATTTTTAGTAGCAAAAAAAAAAAAGGATTTGTCAGTAGCACAGCGTATTACTTTATGAAAGTCCAATTAGCTGTCTTTTCCACCTTCTTTGCATCATGATCGCTTCTTTCACATGAGAAAACTCGCTTGTGCGCAGCCGTTGAGAAATCCTGCTTGACTCACAGCTGCTAGTAGTGTGATTCCCACAGAAAGTACATGCATGCTCAACAGAACAACGGGGCTTACAGGTAGATGCACATGGAGGACTTCAAACACACTGAAGATTTTGAACAAACCAAGTACACCATATGACCCCATAGTCACTGTAGCTATTTCAAAATGATTATAGCACCATAGCCAGAGAGCATTTTACGTAGCAGCTGCGGCAAAATCATAGCAGTAGGCAGGTAGAGCTTTCTGCAGTTCCAAGGTGCTTCTTGGTTTCTTCTCTTGCACTTTGTTACCCATTATGTTTCAGCAGTTTTCAAAAGAGTTGAGATCTGGGCTGTTATCTGGTCAGCTTACTACCTTGATCCTCTTCTTTTAACTCTCTCAACACGGACTCAGGATTATAAATTTTTAAATATTTGTTTCAACAAATGAACTAAATTATAATTCAGTGTATGGTTATAAAAACAAAAATAAAATCCCAAATAGACGCTGCTTTTCATCACTAGACATATTTTTTTATATTAAGTCATAGGAAATAAAATATGTATCACTAAAAATACCATAAACTGTAAGATGATTGCTAAGTGTATGATGTAATTTAGTATATATTTCTGTGTTTTTGTATATATTAACTAACATATGCTATAATACCAGTATGAGAGGCTCTTCTTGCTTTTGGTGCAGGAGCTGTCCCTGTGGGAGAACGATAACGCATAGCAAATTTCTTAATAGGCCTGGGTAGTGGGGAAAGACGACCTACAGTATTCCATAACTGCTGTAACTCAAACACTGCTGCTTTTTCCAAGACTGATGTTGGTTCATTTAGCCAATCCTACAAAAAACAAAATTGGCACTTAAAGACAAACAAATGAATAAAGTTTAATAGTGAGATAGTCCAAAGAAATCAAATTAAAAATATTCACACCAATCTTTTATTAAATTAAGTTAAAAAAAAGAAACCCTGACATAATAAATTTTTAATACAGACTTTTGAAAACTAAAAACTTTATACAGTAATCCATATTTTCAGTACAATCATAAGCTACAAGCATGAGATGAGTATGAAACTGAGAGATTATCATGAAAAGTTGTTTCATTTACCTCATTATCTTCCATCTTAATATGCTGGAGAGCAGCCAGCCATTCAACCATCTGTTCATGGGTGTCAGCCTGAAGGAGGTATTCTGTACCTCCAGGAAGACGCAATCGAAAGACGTGTTTTTTCTTCGTGTAATCGTGGGCTACACCTGTTAAACTGGATTTAACTGGTATTTGAATATCCTCACTCCCGGGACCAACCTAGTACAAAAGTATACATTTTAAAGCTCATATAATCAAACTCTGTGTTGAAAGTAGCAATTACAAGAAGTTTCATTAATTTTCAATAATATATATATATATATATATACACTATGTATACAGCTGATTTAAAAACTACAAGAAACTGAAAGAAGGCATGGTTATCCAAAAGCTCCAGATTGTGAAATGTACTAGCTTATTTCTTATCTTTCTAGTTTTTTCTCAACATCAAATAAAAGGTATAAAATACATTGTGAAAAGGGTTATTAGTTATTAGTGAAGTAAGTCACATTTACCAGTAAAGATACACTATAAGATTTAGCTTTTATTTAGAAGTCTCACATTTCAAGAAACAAAAGAGAAGATGTGGGTGTTCAAATGCACAGCATTCTGCACATTAAAACTACTTTTCATTATTTGCAGTCAGTCATGAGTAGGTAGGACATCCTAATGAAAAAGTTATAAATGTAGAAAAGTTTACTACAACTAAATCATTTTGTTAAATGGTAGTAATTTTTAACCTAAACATTTTAGGTTTTATTAAACTGTTCATGCAATATCATTATGCATGGAATAATAACAGCAAATTATAACATTTTACTCATCATCTCAAGTGTTTTAGATGTGAGGCATGGTGGGTTTGAGCATATATCTTAAAATTTGTTTATTGTCAGATATATAGGATATAATACTTATGGTTACAACATTTTTTCTAGTTAATCTGGTGAAATGTTGTAACCACAGCTCTGTATGTCCAAAAATTAATAAGTTTTAAGTTTTACATAACAGGGTACTTCCTTTAATTATTTGAGCATATATATATATATATATCCATTTTTTTTCTCTTTCAAATAAAGATTAAACTTAATGGTGTATCTTTACTGTTGTATATGTCCTACTACAACAGATACCTTTCTTGTTAAAGTCAATTATACTGTTACACATTCATAATTTGTACCTTAATTTCACCACTTGCATTTTTTTTGCCTTGTTGTCTGAAAAGTTGTTTTATAATAGCACCAAAGGTACAGAAATACTACTTTAAACTTTTTCTTTTAAATATTACATTAACATAAAGGTCATGTAAACTCTATAAACAATCAAACTACACTCACACCTTTGATACTAGAAAATAAAATGAATCAACTTTAAAACTTTCACACTAAAACATTCTTACATAAAACCACATATGTAAGAGAGCTTAATAATTCCTACTTATCATGTTGAACAAAACTGTATAGATACTTCTTTAGATGATGTGCTAGCTGCAGTCATTAAAACATTTGCTCCAATTTTTAAAGCAACATCAGTTAACTCTTTTCTTTCCAGAATGTATCAATTTGATGCACCTGTTTCATAACATCACAAACTTAAACTACTGAACTGCATCAAATTGCATGAAACTTGATATATACTTTCTAAATAATATCAGGTCACTGTGAAAAAACATAATTGGATTTAGCATCTGTATCAATATTTAGCTTACGAAATTTATGAAAGTTTGTTGCAAAACATGGATTTTATAGAAACAAATCAAGAAAAATACTTCTTTTGTCTTAGACTTCCTTTATTTTTTATAAATCTATAAACTCTTCTAAATGTTGCCGATAAAGTTTTTCAATAAAACTACAGTTTTTTCTTCTGTTATTCTAAAAGCATCATAAATAATTTTATTGCCTGCACATACAATCACTAACATGTACAAAGGAAAAACAATATGAAAGAAATGAATGAATTTTATTTCTAATCAGCGATCAGAAAATTCCCTTTTATATATATACAATCACATTTAACTTGTTTTATGTTCATAACATTCTGTTTTTGCTATGTTTTTCCTTTCTTGCTCAAGTAATTAAATAATCTGGTAGAAATTATAAATACCAAATGACCAATAAATAGTTTATGACCACATTTCACTAGCCAACCCTTTATACTTTCATATTTATTAACTGTAAATATCCCAATCTGAATTCTTGTTATAGAAAAGTATTCCTGTAGTTATCAAATGGATATAACATAAATAAGCAAAAAAATATGACATCAGAAATTTTAAAAAATAATTCTGGAACTCTTACTACACAGAAACTTTCTAAATATACAGTGTTCAGCCTTCAAAGGTACTACAACCAAACTACTTTTCAAACTTTAAACTGTAGAATAATGTCATAAGGAATGATGACAAGTTGCTTACAGCATTTTGTAGCCAAGCACCTCATTTTCTTTCTTTATTTTTACTGGAGCATGCATCTATTTTAAAATTTGAGACACACAGCCACTTGTAAAGTACTATACACGCAAATTCAATTCAATCAATAAAATCATAGTTCAGTTTATACAGTTTTTAGAAGTTTGAAATGTATGTCATTTTCTTTGTAATTCTACATAGTTTATTGACAAATATAATCATAAACAAGGAAAGAAAACATTGTATGCAGTTTGGATGTACCACTCACAATACAAAAAAAACACGTTTTGACCTTTTTTTTTTTATCTTAATTACAGAATAAATTATATAACCATTATATAATTTACAGAATTAATAATCATTATATAATGTTTTGATACCATTTCTACATTATTTTCTGGCACAAACTTATTGAAATAGATTAGAATTAAATTTTTAAATTAAACTTTGAATTCAGAAATGCTAATTTGCACATGAGCAACATTGCTCACCACCATCATTGGAAACGTTTACATGTCTGAGTTAATCAAGATTCACTATCCTGTTTGTTCTAAATAGCCAAATACCAACATTTCAAATGCTCTACATACAAATCCAATACTACTCCATATGTTCAAGATAGACAAGAATAACTATTCCATATATTCAAATTACTAAAGAACACCTATTGACATGTTCAATGACCAGGTATTACCATATCACATGTTCCAAATATTGTAAATGATAAGACATTACCCTTTATCTAAAACAGTGTTGCAAGAGCACGTCACAACTATTTACAGTATTACATTAAAAGTCTAATTAAACAAGTTTATTATAAATTTATGTCAGTAAATTTTGCAAGAAAATGTTGTTTAGAGTTCAAAGTTTTATATTATGTTAGTTTTTACTTCTTAACTTCAAAAAAGCAAATTTTAAAAATTCTCAAGCTTTATTTCATTGTGTCACATGACACATCTGAGCTCCGATTTTTCCACTTCAGAAATTTCCAACATTAAAAAGGCTGCTGTTTGTTCCAACTAACTGGAAACTCACAGTATAGATAATTACAAAAAAACAAGGTACAGTTTGCACCTGTTACTTCTTGATTTGCTGAGATATCAATAAATCTGTAAAACCCACTAAAGAAGCCCTTAACTGACTTTCAAGATTATTTGCTAATCATTGTTACATGTTTATAAGTTATAGGAAGAGTAAATTATCTTCTACATGAAGCTTACTAAAGTTTTGGTAGGGAGAGGATTTAATCAATAGGAATTTCTTGCAGTGCAATTATCCTATTGCTGCTCTGAACAGCTAATAGAATTTATAAGGTTGCTATTTATAGCTTACTCAGAAAGCCAGATAAATTATATTAATTTTGAAACATTCTATTATAGTAATAGATATAATTTTGGTGTTCTAAAATGAATTATTTGAAAGCTACATGAATTATTTTTGGACACCCAAATTTATGAGTCATTGCGGCCTACAGAAGTAGGGCTTCTGATTATCACGAGTGCCAAATAGTTTGATAGCACAGTGAGTACAACAAATCCTTGTTTTTATGTGTACATATATATATATATATAATTTTTTTGTTTAAAAAGCAACTAAAATGTAAACATTAGACACTTAGGCTAACAAAACTTCGGTAAAATAAAATATATAAATTTTTACTAACTCAAGGGGAAAGTCTTGTTAAACTATGTGTACGTTACACGTCATGTTTTTTTGCATTATTTATGTTACAATCTTCAGTAAACAGCTAATGGCTTCTGCTCTGACTTACTGGTTTGTTGTTGCAAGAGTTACTGCTCCAGTAGATACAAAATACTGCAATAAAGCCATAAAAGAGCACAGATATGAAAAGGTTAAGAGTTGTAACTGTGAAGATATGAATTTGAAACTTTCTGATCAACAATGCAGTGGGAAGAATAGTACTATTCATTTTATTTCATATTCTTCAAATTTGTATTTCATTGTCTGTTGGTGACTTCTCTACACACCTGACAATCAAGTATGCTGTTTGTTGAAAGAAAATAAGACAAAATATAAACTTTTACTAAAACACAAATGTTGATATTCAATTAGAAGGTTCTTGAGTTTATACAAATAAAATGTGAAAAATGTAAGATGAAAAGAAGTATTTCTATTATTAGTAGGAAAATGACTTTTCATTTAGTAGAAGATTTAGAAATTCTCAAACAAGTATGATTTCTGGTGTACAGCAGACTTTTAAAGTTCACTAAAAGTTTGCCATATTTCGTGGAGATACACTCAGTAAATTCAGAGTTATGGTACGTACAACTTAACAAACATGGTTTAATGGACCAATGCCACTCTTATATGTTTAAAATGTTCTAAATAATCACACATTATCAATCAACAGGTATAATAATTTCATATGACCCTATGGTCAGTTGCTACCGCTCTACATGATCCAGATGATTAGATTATCATCATTTTGTGTGTTCTAAACACTCATATATCACCATTCTCTAACACATTTCAAAGACAAAGCATCACAGACTTACACATCTCAAATACCATGACATTATCATTCTGTACCTTTTTTAAAAGGCAACAGCCTGACTCATTCTAAATAAAATAAAACTCATATTCCATGCAAAAAAAAAAACTAAGTGTGATAATTTAAACTATTATGGAATAAAAATGTTAATATGCACTACACAAGTTGCTACTTTACTGCTCCTAAATTTTTTCCAAAAAAAATCTATGAATTAAGCTAAGAAATTAGTTTAATCCCATATTACAGAATATCTTCTTCTAGACTACAGAATTTCACAATTCCTTTTTTTATTCAGAGACATAAGAAGGATCCTACTAAAGTCTAATAACATGTCTAGGACACTATGGTTTGTTTTTAATCTGATATGTGTGAAGTCAAGCCTTACTCAAAAAATAAGGATTTCAAATTTATGAATACAAATTAATCATAATAAGCTATTAAAAAAATGTTCTAACAACAGAAAAAAAGAAACTATTCTTCTTCAATTTTTTAAATACAAGTGCCTTACTGTTTAATATAAAGTTTCTGGGAAAGCAGCTGATATTTAAAATTGTCACAATTCAACACAGTCAGGTAGTACTATACTAGTATTTCACCTCAGTTATATCTCTTTTTTCCTTCAACAAATAAAACGTCTCTGCATCAAGAACTGCCCACACAGGCCTCCAGGAACGGTCACTAGATCGCTGTCAAAAAAACAAGGAGGCATTACAGATTTTGAGTAGACTCTTTATAAACAATTGTTGGAAAAGTTTTAAATTAAGCACTAGCCAACTCAGCTTGTGTATTTTATTCAATAAAATCCAAATCTGTGGCAGCCTTAATTTTCTTAAAACCCATAAACTATCTTGTTCGTCAATCTTAAAAGTGTATATTATTTTACAATGTTATATACGTAACACGTAAGAATCATAAAGCGTGCAATATAATGTTTCTCTCTTATTCTTCAACTTCAAAAGTGTTTATTACTTTACAATGTGATATACAGAACACTTAAGCATCATATATTATACAACATAAATTCCTCTCTTATTCATCAGCCTTAAAAGTGTCCATTACTTATACGGCAAAAAAACGTATGTATAGAGAAAACAATCTATGTTACGATTCGGGATATGTTTATAAATTGCATGAGTTACAATGTTTTTCCATTGTCTTGTCTTTACTCATTGAACTTTTGAAAAAACAGTTACATTTGTCGCAATCCAAATAAGGCAAAATAAATTTTATAAAATGTCACTAATGACTAAAGACAAGTCATAAAACATTAGAAAAAATTACTAAAATGTATTCTTAGAGTAGACACACACCACAGATACATAGTAATACACTACTGCTAGCTTTACTGAAACACAACTTCAAACTACATGTGTAAAATGACAAACTGTGAAGCATGAAGTGATTTGGACTTTATGACAAAATATTACAATAATGCTGTAGGTCATTTGAAAAAAATATTCTTATCTTGTAGCATGCTATATCTGGTATAAGACAATTTAATCATCACCAAAGGTTGATCCAATGGGGCACAAAATCCAAACTGGGGTTTCAAATGATTGAAATATTGCAATCAGACATTACAAAATGCATTTTGTAACACTTCTGGTAAATGAAAAGTGAAAATAAAATATGTAAACTATTTTTTTTGTCTAGTCTTTCACAATTTTGAACTGTAAATGTTCTTTTCTATCTTTCTCCGTATTACATTTTGCTGATTTTTTTAAGATTTAAGTTCTTCTTTAGAATGGAAAAAAAAAATGTAGTATTATGTCAAACTCAAGTGAATTTTGTATGACTTGAAATGTGATTTTGTTTCTTTACCCTATGCTCTTGGTTACTGTACAAAAATGGCTGTAATTTTAGATTCAGTCATCTTAAAAGAAAGTATAAATTCACACTGGAAACCTTACAAAACAAATATTTCATCCCCCAAGTTAAATCCACAAGTAGTAAGACTATTTATTAGTATAAAAATTAAGTGAAAACATTCTGATGATTAAATAATAAACATACATTTCTTTGTTTGTTTTGAATTTCGCGCAAAGCTACACGAGGGCTATCTGCGCTAGCCGTCCCTAATTTAGCAGTGTAAGACTAGAGGAAATGCAGCTAGTCATCACCACCCACCGCCAACTCTTGGGCTACTCTTTTACCAATGAATAGTGGGATTGACCATCACGTTATAACGCCCCCACAGCTGAAAGGTCGAGCGTGTTTGGTGTGACAGGGATTCGAACCCACGACTCTCAGATTGCGAGTGGAGCACCCTAACCACCTGGCCATGCTGGGCCCAATAAACATAAGTTTTAGTTTTGTGTTGTTATTAAGTGAGCAAAAAAAAACTAATGTTTTCAAATGTAGCATGAAACTATATTCGTTTATCTTAAGTAGCTTTAAACTCATAACAGTATACACCTACTTATAATTAAATTTTACTGTTTTATTGCCTTTTGAACTGTCTCTGACTACTATTTGCACCATTATAAGTTGTAAATCACTTGAGGAACGTGCAGCTCACATTACGCTATTGAATTACAATTGAATTACGTATGTGCCTCGTAAAATATTTTTATTATATTATCATTATTATATATTTTACCTATTCTAACCTTTACTAACCTAAAGAGATCTCTATTTTTACATTTTAGTTACTTTTATAATAATAAATAAAGAATAAACATAAAAAACAAGAAATAAAGCACTTACCCAAGTAAGTTGACTATTGCTGTTGACTATTGATGATACTTAACCCTACTTTTTTTTGTACCAATGGTAGTAGTTCATTAAATAATTTTTATTTAATTAAATAATGCACCAAAGGACATAGACTAATAAGATGCGAAAACCAGACAATTTCCTCTAACAATCACAATTTTTCTGGCTTTCTAATTATGCAACAAGATCCATTACAAATGTATCCAAGCTAGCCATTGTGATTCCCATGGTAACCAAAGTTGTATTAGAAATGAAATTGACTATTCTGTGTTCAGAATATAACATAACACTATCTCATCTGATAGACAAAAACCTTGACTTTCTATTGGTTATGGGTAATATATAATTAAACGTAAAAGAGAACTATTTACAAATCCTGAAAGAGAGCATGTGACAGGTGGGTGTGGCAGAAGGGGTCTGATTTTCTACTTAATGGCTCTGTAACCAAACAAAATAAAGGTATAGAAATTATGATTTGTCTGACCAATGACGATTTTATAGTGAGTAATTTACGTTTAATTTTGTAGTTTCTGCGAGTGTGGGTGGATAAAATAGAGATGAGAAGATACCTAGAGAAAATGTGTCACACTAGGAAAAATTCAGGATTTTTTAAAATATTCCCCTATAAAATTAAGAACGTAAAATTTGTATACTATTAAAATTTGGATTATTAGCTAAGATTTTATGCTATACTAACTGGTATAATATAAACAAAAAGTAGTTTTTACTAAACTTTTGAATGTAAGTACAACTAAAACCCGTGTAC